>NC_064617.1:982820028-983123059 GCF_023898315.1 Schistocerca nitens | reverse complement strand
GGCGGGCGGAAGCCTTATGCCACAACCGTACGCCGATTTGCGGGGGAGGAATGTGGTGTCACCGCCAGACACCACACTTGCTAGGTGGTAGCCTTTAAATCGGCCGCGGCCCGTTAGTATACGTCGGACCCGCGTGTCGCCACTATCAGTGATTGCAGACCGAGCGCCGCCACACGGCAGGTCTAGAGAGACTTCCTAGCACTCGGCCCAGTTGTACAGCCGACTTTGCTAGCGATGGTTCACTGACAAAATACGCTCGCATTTGCCGAGACGATACTTAGCATAGCCTTCTGCTACGTCATTTGCTGCGACCTAGCAAGGCGCCAGTTCCAGTTACTATTAAGATTATGAATAATGTACCGTCAAGAGCGACGTTCACCATTTATGGATTAAAGTGAAGTATTCCACCAGCTACGTCCATTTTTCTAAAGTCTAATTCCCTTGTCCTGTTCCAGACCTCACGACATCCTGCGTGAGCTAAAACGCGTGCCTTTCGGCTTCCTCTTATACCCGGTGTTGGCTCTCCTGTCAACCCACAACAAAGGGCAAAACAACCTTAACTAAAAAAAAATATCGTCTAGAGATGCCATACCAGTACAAACAACAAGCAGAAATAAAGAAAGGCAGTACACCCAAGGGCGCTCAGACGTTCTAGGGTCGGCCTGGAATTCAAACATTAACGCTCGCTGAGGTGAGACAGACAGCCGGGCCAATCATTCACGATCTGACGACAACCCAACCGACAGACGCTCAACAGACCAATGATCAAATCAGTTCCTCTCCACACTTTCACTAAAACTCAAACGATGCTAATAGCAGGGACTGTGGAACAACAACAAGAACGGATCACAGACAACCCACAAGCGGTGAACGACCCCAAAACACGTCGTCTGATTAGACGACCGACCAAACGGCCGAGCAAGGTCGTTGCCACTCCAACGTGTGTGTCGGCAACCGTTGGGCGACTGATGGCTATCCTGTGCTTCTGTAGCACCATGGCTCAAATGCTCTACTCATCTATTTTGCTTTTTTTTTCATTTAATATTACATCGTTAAGAACCTGTAAATTTTTTTGATTGAATAGATAACACAAAATTGTATACTCTTTTCTTTGTTAAAACTTTGATGTCGTAGTTTGTTTCAAAGTAGTGTATCTGTACTGTAAATAGTTTGTCCCATTTGGAGGGAACAAAATTTACTGTATATAATTGTAATCCTGTGTAAATAATTTTTTGTAGAAGTGTCAATATGTGAAATTGTTCTGTTTTATTTAATGTGTTTGTTTGCTGTTATGTAAACTGCTGACCTTCACTTAGGGCTCTTAGTTATTCTGTATGTAAAAGGTGTAGTGGTTCCCCTCGGGAACGGAACTGTGTAGCGCGCGCAAATTGTGGTTGGCCTAGGTGGAAAAGGAGGAACTGATAGTCAGTCGGGGACGAGCCAGCAGTCAGAGATGAGCTACGAGTCCGTGCACTGCCGTGTAAAAGTTGCATAGTGCTGGTTTCTAGAGAGGCTTTTCTGTTATTTTCCAATGCCTCGGATGGATGGATAAATAGCTGGGCTATTCTGGAATTTGTATCTATCATCGCCACCAAGAAATGACAGAGTCCAGCAATTCTGCTTGCAATTCCACCTACCAACATGCAGCTGCCACCACATTGCGCAATCATTGCAACGTAACACTATAATGATGTACAGTGAAGGATCAGCTTAATGGATGTGTTATTGTGCTGAAATATAAGGTAATTTATATCTGAATTTATGTACCTACCTTGACTTTTCTCCTCATCATAACACCTCTCAGGGTCCTCTCCGTTTGAACTAAAGTGATTACCGAGTGTCCTTACTGAAAGTACGTTAAAAATCCAGTTTTCTAATTAATGCCTCTTGAACATAGTAAAGTGAAAGTTGAAGTTAATGTGGCAAGAGAGTGAGTTAGAGTTAATGATGCTTGCTGAAATAATTTTCCTAGTAAAACTGCTTATTAATGTGTTGTTGCCAACTTTTAATTAAAATCTCTCAAAACTGAGACTTATACAGTTTTGCTTAGTAAATGATCACATTACTGCCTGTTGTTAATCTCAGAAAGTGGGTCAGTATCTTACATTAATGTTAATTTTATGTCTCACGGTAGTAAAAGTAGAAAACTGCATAGTAGGAAATTATATGCTCATGATTACTAAGTGTTTGTCTCTCTTGTGTGCATATTAACAGTATAAAGACCACTCAGTTTGTGTAAGCCCTGAAAGTGATAGTGTTTTCCTGTACGTGTTATAATTTTGCAAATAGTTTTTGTGCTGCTCCAGTTGTTAGCTTCAATCTTAAAACATATGTGTGTCAGAGTTCATTGCACTCGCGTGTGGCCAAGTCTAGGTTGTGTTTGTCCGTTATAGTTAATTATACCTACTTTCTTAAACGAGAATGTTACATCTACATCTACATCTACATCTATACTCCGCGAGCCACCTTACGGTGTGTGGCGGAGGGTACTTATTGTACCACTATCTGATCCCCCCTTCCCTGTTCCATTCACGAATTGTGCGTGGGAAGAACGACTGCTTGTAAGTCTCCGTATTTGCTCTAATTTCTCGGATCTTTTCGTTGTGATCATTACGCGAGATATATGTGGGCGGTAGTAATATGTTGCCCATCTCTTCCCGGAATGTGCTCTCTCGTAATTTCGATAATAAACCTCTCCGTATTGCGTAACGCCTTTCTTGAAGTGTCCGCCACTGGAGCTTGTTCAGCATCTCCGTAACGCTCTCGCGCTGACTAAATGTCCCCATGACGAATCGCGCTGCTTTTCGCTGGATCATGTCTATCTCTTCTATTAATCCAACCTGGTAAGGGTCCCATACTGATGAGCAATACTCAAGAATCGGACGAACAAGTGTTTTGTAAGCTACTTCTTTCGTCGATGAGTCACATTTTCTTAGAATTCTTCCTATGAATCTCAACCTGGCGCCTGCTTTTCCCACTATTTGTTTTATGTGATCATTCCACTTCAGATCGCTCCGGATAGTAACTCCTAAGTATTTTACGCTCGTTACCGCTTCCAATGATTTACCACCTATGGCATAATCGTACTGGAATGGATTTCTGCCCCTATGTATGCGCATTATATTACATTTATCTACGTTTAGGGAAAGCTGCCAGCTGTCGCACCATGCATTAATCCTCTGCAGGTCCTCCTGGAGTACGTACGAGTCTTCTGATGTTGCTATTTTCTTGTAGACAACCGTGTCATCTGCAAATAGCCTCACGGAGCTACCAATGTTGTCAACTAAATCATTTATGTAAATTGTAAACAATAAAGGTCCTATCACGCTTCCCTGCGGTACTCCCGAAATTACCTCTACATCTGCAGATTTTGAACCGTTAAGAATGACATGTTGTGTTCTTTCTTCTAGGAAATCCTGAATCCAATCACAAACCTGGTCCGATATTCCGTAAGCTCGTATTTTTTTCACTAAACGTAAGTGCGGAACCGTATCAAATGCCTTCCTGAAGTCCAGGAATACGGCATCAATCTGCTCGCCAGTGTCTACGGCACTGTGAATTTCTTGGGCAAATAGGGCGAGCTGAGTTTCACATGATCTCTGTTTGCGGAATCCATGTTGGTTATGATGAAGGAGATTTGTATTATCTAAGAACGTCATAATACGAGAACACAAAACATGTTCCATTATTCTACAACAGATTGACGTAAGCGAAATAGGCCTATAATTATTCGCATCTGATTTATGACCCCTCTTGAAAATGGGAACAACCTGCGCTTTCTTCCAGTCGCTAGGTACTTTACGTTCTTCCAGCGATCTACGATAAATTGCTGATAGAAAGGGGGCAAGTTCTTTAGCATAATCACTGTAGAATCTTAAGGGTATCTCGTCTGGTCCGGATGCTTTTCCGCTACTAAGTGATAGCAGTTGTTTTTCAATTCCGATATCGTTTATTTCAATATTTTCCATTTTGGCGTCCGTGCGACGGCTGAAGTCAGGGACCGTGTTACGATTTTCCGCAGTGAAACAGTTTCGGAACACTGAATTCAGTATTTCTGCCTTTCTTCGGTCGTCCTCTGTTTCGGTGCCATCGTGGTCAACGAGTGACTGAATAGGGGATTTAGATCCGCTTACCGATTTTACATATGACCAAAACTTTTTAGGGTTCTTGTTTAGATTGTTTGCCAATGTTTTATGCTCGAATTCGTTGAATGCTTCTCTCATTGCTCTCTTTACGCCCTTTTTCACTTCGTTCAGCTTTTCCTTATCAGCTATGATTCGACTACTCTTAAACCTATGATGAAGCTTTCTTTGTTTCCGTAGTACCTTTCGTACATGATTGTTATACCACGGTGGATCTTTCCCCTCGCTTTGGACCTTAGTCGGTACGAACTTATCTAAGGCGTACTGGACGATGTTTCTGAATTTTTTCCATTTTTGTTCCACATCCTCTTCCTCAGAAATGAACGTTTGATGGTGGTCACTCAGATATTCTGCGATTTGTGCCCTATCACTCTTGTTAAGCAAATATATTTTCCTTCCTTTCTTGGCATTTCTTATTACACTTGTAGTCATTGATGCAACCACTGACTTATGATCACTGATACCCTCTTCTACATTCACGGAGTCGAAAAGTTCCGGTCTATTTGTTGCTATGAGGTCTAAAACGTTAGCTTCACGAGTTGGTTCTCTAACTATCTGCTCGAAGTAATTCTCGGACAAGGCAGTCAGGATAATGTCACAAGAGTCTCTGTCCCTGGCTCCAGTTCTGATTGTGTGACTATCCCATTCTATACCTGGTAGATTGAAGTCTCCCCCTATTACAATAGTATGATCACGAAACTTCTTCACGACGTTCTGCAGGTTCTCTCTGAGGCGCTCAACTACTACGGTTGCTGATGCAGGTGGTCTATAGAAGCATCCGACTATCATATCTGACCCACCTTTGATACTTAACTTAACCCAGATTATTTCACATTCGCATTCGCTAATAACTTCACTGGATATTATTGAATTCTTTACTGCTATAAATACTCCTCCACCATTGGCGTTTATCCTATCCTTGCGGTATATATTCCATTCTGTGTCTAGGATTTCGTTACTGTTCACTTCCGGTTTTAACCAACTTTCCGTTCCTAATACTATATGCGCACTATTTCCTTCAATAAGAGATACTAATTCAGGAACCTTGCCCTGGATACTCCTGCAGTTTACCAATATTACGTTGACTTTTCCTGTTTTTGGTCTCTGAGGACGGACGTTCTTTATCAACGATGATAATGTCCTCTCTGGTAAGCCGTCAGGTATTTTATCGTTTCGCCCAAGGGGGGGTCCCTCTAACCTAAAAAACCCCCGTGTGCACGCCACACGTACTCTGCTACCCTAGTAGCTGCTTCCGGTGTGTAGTGCACGCCTGACCTGTCTAGGGGGGCCCTACAGTTCTCCACCCAATAACGGAGGTCGATGAATTTGCAACCATTATAGTCGCAGAGTCGTCTGAGCCTCTGGTTTAGACCCTCCACACGGCTCCAAACCAGAGGACCGCGATCGACTCTGGGCACTATGCTGCAGATATTAAGCTCAGCTTGCACTCCGCGTGCGATGCTGGTTGTCTTCACCAAATCAGCCAGTCGCCGGAAGGAACCAAGGATGGCCTCAGAACCCAAGCGGCAGGCGTCATTCGTTCCGACATGTGCTACTATCTGCAGCCGGTCACACCCAGTGCGTTCAATAGCTGCCGGAAGGGCCTCCTCCACATTACGGACGAGACCCCCCGGCAAGCACACCGAGTGCACACTGGCATTCTTCCCCGACCTACCCGCTATTTTCCTAAGGGGCTCCATAACCCGCCTAACGTTGGAGCTCCCTATAACTAATAGGCCCGCCCTCTGTGACTGTCGGGACCTTGCCGGAGAATCGGCCACTGGCCCAACAGGCGAGGCATCCTGTGGTGGCTCGGAAACGATGTCATCACCACTAGGAAGTACCCCGTACCTGTTGGAAAGGGGTAAGGCAGCTGCCACGCGGCCAGATCCCACCTTCGCCTTTCGGCCAGGCACGCGCGAGCCCACCACTGTCCGCCATTCACCCTGGAGTGATGGCTGACCGGTAAGATGCTCACTGCCGGAAGACGCAGCGACATCAGGGGTTCCATGCGATTCCAAGGCCACCGAAGTAGGCATAGGTCTCACCACAGTTGCCCCAACGCCACTACGAGCCGACGCCTGCGCCTCGAGCTCGATGAGCCTAACAGACAAAGCCTCCACCTGCCCCCGAAGAGTGGCCAATTCTCCTTGCGTCCGCTCAAAACAACCACAGTCCCTGCACATGACTATGTTTACCCTACAAGCGAACGGTGTACTCGCCTTATTAGCAGCAGGAAATCGAAGTGCTCTCTCACCGACGGTCTAACCGACACTGAGCTGTTCTAACCAAACAAACAAAAGCCTGTACGATACGAGGGTCGATAGCAACGGCGATACTGTACACTACACTGTTATTAAAATAAAAGGTTGTGTCTAGTAGGCACTCAAACACGCAAGAAATTACAAAAATAAAATAGTAACTACCCAGATAACTGAAAATAAGTTGTACCTGTTTGAAGCTCGTAAAAATGTGTAACAAGCGAACGGTGTACTCGCCTTATTAGCAGCAGGAAATCGAAGTACTCTCTCACCGACGGTCTAACCGACACTGAGCTGTTCTAACCAAACAAACAAAAGCCTGTACGATACGAGGGTCGATAGCAACGGCGATACTGTACACTACACTGTTATTAAAATAAAAGGTTGTGTCTAGTAGGCACTCAAACACGCAAGAAATTACAAAAATAAAATAGTAACTACCCAGATAACTGAAAATAAGTTGTACCTGTTTGAAGCTCGTAAAAATGTGTAACAAGCGAACGGTGTACTCGCCTTATTAGCAGCAGGAAATCGAAGTGCTCTCTCACTGACGGTCTAACCGACATCATTCTCTTGCCTAGTTAGGCTGGCGGGCGTTTTCTTTATCCGTTGAACAGTGCAGATAGACAAAATTTTGTTTGGTACTGTTCAAATATTTACGTAATTCTGACTTTCATTTCCGATAAGCCACCTCCGTTAGGTACAACACGGTCAACATAACAAAATTCCTCCCACAGGGTAACACTGCTCTGCTGATTTGTACCATAATTGCTTTTACAAAATAGTTTTATGTCACAACCTGTTATGGTGCAGTAATAACAGCAGACAGGAGTGTTATATCCTCGCTACTCCACGCCAAGCGACCAACTCAGAGCCATTAGGCCGACGACATTCAGATTAACTTGTCAGTCAAATCACATAAACTACGCACAATTTCACGAACACTTGCACGAAGAACCAGACGATGCTAGCGGCAGTGACTGTGCAATAACAAGGACGAATCACGAGTCGGCACACACAGCCAACCCATAAGCGGTCGCCGGCCAAATACATGTCGTCCGACAAGGCGACCGAGCGACGATCAACCAAAGTCGTCCCCACTCAAATCACGCGTGTCGGCAACCGTCGGCAAGTGATGCCTATCCGTGCCTCCCTGGCGCTCCATGGCCCAGTGGTGCTACGACGCGACTGCGCCAACCGACCAACTGCTACACATCAGCACGGAGACAACACTAAAATAACTGGGCAGCCGACACGACAGGCTACACACAATTTCACAAACACTTGGACGAAGAACGCGACCAATGCTAAAAGCAGTGGCTGTGCAATCGCCAGGAGGAACCGCGAGTTGAGACACACACCGCCAAAAGTGATCGGCGAGCAAATACACGTCGTCCGGTAAGATGAGCCATGTGTGCCGGCAACGGTCGGGCGAGTCTTGGCTATCCGAACCTCACTGCCGCTCCAACCCCACGTGTAACCTCCCCCTCACTTATCGACCTAAATGACAGTGAAAAATTAAACCGCGTGTACCTAATGGAAGTTTGGGAAAGCAATCGTCACCGAAGTTAATCTGTCGGTAAAGAGGGAGGAAAGGGTTACATCTAAATGAAAGGAAAAATGCAAATGAAACTGGTGGAAATTAATTTTGAAAAGGGGTAAAGTTAATAAAGAAAGTAAATGTGCGGCCGTTACGTTAACAATTAACTAGCGGTAATTAGATATTTGAGATTTGGGGGAAATCACGGTCGCCAGTCCTAAGGACAATTACTATAGTAACTGAAAAAGAAAGGTTATTACACATATAATTAGCACTAGAAGCGTGGCAACTGAAGGTTGACACGTGCAGTGTGAAAACTGAAAGTTTGTCAGAAGTAATAAATTTCGCTACACTCTGACTTAATTTAGCAAAAGAATTAATAAAACCGGAAAATCGAAAGTTAATTTAGTGACTGAAGTTAATAGTGAGCTTTCTTTCTGAAGCACATCGAAATTCAGTAAAATACGGTTAGTCTTTGACTACCTCAACAATCATTTCAAAGGCAACTTGACTCTACGCAATTTAGAAACAAGAGATTTAACTTTGAACTTGAATTAAATGATTCTGAACAATTAACAATAGTAAAATTTAGTACGTACCAAGCTGAGCTGCAGTCACAGGAAAGCTAAAATATGCTAACAAAACTCGCACTCTTAATTTGTGCTCGTGTAATCTAAATATTGTAGCCAGCTATGAATACTTTAACTGAACTTTGAAATTAAAGCAGTGAAATGGAATTATGCTGGCGTTTGAATTTCAACGACACTCGGGTTCATTTCGGAAAAGGAAGGGACCCTGCTTGGCAATGTAATTGGGACAATGAGAAACAAAGGTTCATGCTAAGTTGCTGTAATTTTGCGAGGCAAATGGAACAATTTGAAAAGCTGAGGTCTGCCATACAGTTCTGAAACTTTACGTGCTTTTAGTCTTCCATGTTGGTTGATTGAAGGTTTGCAGCCGTCGATCGAGGAGGTGGCGACAGTCACTCATTGTCGGCCGTCGCTGTTGCAGAAGCTGGATGTTGGCGCGCCTTCTTCTCGACACGGTCACCAGGCGAAACGGGCTCTTGATGTGCGCCAGCTAATGCTTCCCGTCCGCAACACCATGTCAGAAACTATCATCGCAAGTCGAGCGCAATTACATGCTGCTAAACCCCGAAAGCGCGGCAACTCGCGGGAGCGTCACACAACACACCTGCTCCACTCGCTACTCCAGCCAGACTCTCCCTCTGCCCGCTCTCCACGCGGCAGAGTTCACACTACCAAAGATCCTACACACTTTTATTCTTCACACGACCTATCGATGTAATCGTTCGATAGCAGTTTTCCCTAGGCAAGACCCAGCGTAAAAATACAAATAATATTTTCGAAACAAATACATCGACATAAATGCATATATATATATATATATATATATATATATATATATATATATATATATATATATAGTAAAACAATTACAATATATAAAGGCACAGAAATGTCATATATTCAGGTAACAAAATAAGGAAAAAATTTACACTACAATAGATGGAGATAGGAGGATATGCATTTCCGGCGTTACACACTGAACCTCTACCGCGTCCCAAATGTCCGACTACGAGCACCGAACTCCACTGCTGGCGCTTTCCAACCCCGCTGGATGACCCACGACGACCGGGAAGTAGCAGCAGTCAGCAAAGATAATACGACAGGGCTCACATCGATAAGCGCTGCTGCTGCCGCCCGCGGGCAGGCAAAGCAGCAACTCAGTGAGGCCAGTAATTGAAACTAACATAACGAGCTGGCGGTACGGTAAAAACAGGATGTTAAATAATAGATGGCACGAACACGAGCAACGCACGGTTCAATGACTCTACATTTTTCTCTGAACACAAGTTTCTACTCTCTTGATACTCCACATACAGCTTTCGATGCACGACATACAGTGAGAAAAAAAAAGAAATAAACGAGGCTAGACGAATCACTAAAGAATATTTTGCCATGACGTGTCAGGCCCACCTGTTTTTTCAATTTGCAACTGCGTGCTTGCTTTGAGACAGGATTCACCTAAATTTTGCTGCAAACTTCTTGTGATAGGCCGCAAGGCAAAATTTGCGAAGTTCTACATCTAAACCTAGATGGCTGCTCTACGATTCACACTTAAATGCTTGTCAGAAGCTTCCTAGAACCACTTTCAGACTATTTCCCGACAGTCCACTCTCGAATAGCATGTGGGAAAAATCCTTACGTTCGAGCTCTGATTTTTCATACTTTGTTACGATCGTAATTTCCATCTCCTTAGGTACCAGTCATCAAAATACGTATTTTCGCAGTCTGAGGGAAAATTTGGTGATTGAAATTTCGTGAAACATTGTCGCCGCAACGAATAATCTTTTGTTTTAGCGATTGCGACCCTAATTTGCGTTTCATATCCTTGACGATCTCTCCCCTGTTACGCCGTAACACGAGTTGTCCTTCTTTGAAATTTTTCGATGTTCTCCGTCAGTCGTATCTGGTAAGGATTCCATATCGTGCAACAGTACTACAGAAGAGTGTCCTGCTAATAAAACGTAGTCTTTAGTTTGCCTTATTCACAACATTCGTTCTGTTACAATTCCGAATTAAGATTGTTTGCAATTGTAATCCGTACGAATTTAGCTGAATCTACAATCTATATATTTGTGTTGTTTACCGCGTAATCGAAATTTAACGAATTGTTTTAGTGCCCGTGTGGTCGTCACAGCTTTTATTGTTTGGGGTAAATTGCCGCTTTTTGCATTTTGCAGATGTCGACATCAGTTTGCAATCCATCAGCATCATCCGGGAAGAATCTAAGAGGAGTGATCAAATTGTTACCTGAATTGTTTATATAGATTAGGAAAAGCAGAAGGGTTACAACTTTTCTCTGCGGAAATCCAGATATCGCTTCTGTTTCACGCGATGGCTTCCGGTCAACTACTACGAACTGTGGCAATCCTGACAAGAAACCACGAATGCAGCCGCACTACTGAACATAGTCCATACGCAGTGTCTCGGGAAACTAAATGTAGTAATGCTTTGTGTAGTAGAAAGAACGAATGTAGGCATCTGTGACGTCAGAAGTGTCGTACATTGAAAGTAGCTGCCACTACTGGAACATTTTTGGTGAATACAGAGCCGCTTCTACTCCACAGATGAATTTCTGAGTAAGTAGTAGATATGTACTCGGGCTGCATTTTTCTTTTATTGTGGATTAAGATTAAAACAAAAAATCCAGTTATCTAAATAGACTGCATGTACACATGTTTTCAAGAAGAAATTATGTCGTATTCGTGAACCAACAGACAGTCCATATTATGGTTAGTTGTCGCAAATACAACCACAGAACACGCAAAAGCACTGAATTGAAGAAACTAAACAAATTTGTAGGTTCAGCTTGGATTCATTTGTCAAAAACGTCGTACATGGCAGGTTTTACTCGAGCTCATGAACGATTCTTTAGTAAACAGCTCGTCCCGTGACCCAACTTGATCGATCTCGATGACATTTGGCACATCCTGACGACATAACTAAAGATTGAAAAAATGTGTGTACTTACCCGTCGTGACGAATCATTCAGTAGTGAAGCGAGCAGTTGTTTTATTTACCAAAATGCATACTTCACCGATCTGACACAAGAATTTCTTAAAGTTAGTGTATCCCCTTTGCTTGATATTATGGTGTCGTTGACGAGAAGTCAGTTCAGAACAACAACTGAACTGTTGTGGTTTATCCAAATGGCGCGCAACCGCAACGGTCGCAGATTAGACTCCTGCCTCGGGCATGGATGTGTGTGATGTGCGTGTGTGATGTGCGTCCTCAATTATTCGTTGGATGTTTTGCTTAAGACTTTTTACTCTATGCAGCTCCTTCTAGTACCGTGGAAGTTATTTCCTGATGTCTTAACAGATGCCCTATTATCCTGTCACTTGTTCTTGTCATTGTTTTCCTTGTATTTCTCACCTAATCAATCCACCTAATTTTCAACATTGTTCTGTACCAATACGTCTCAGATGCCTCTATTCTCTTCTGTTTTGGTTTTTCCACAGTCCACGTCTCACAATCATACAATGCTGTGCTCCAAGCGTACGTTCGTAGAAATTGTTTCATAAAATCAAGGCCTATCTTTGATACTAGTAGAATTCTGTAGGCCAATAACGTCTTTTTACTTCGTCCTTCCTCCGTCCATCATGGATTATTTCGCTGCCTACGTAGCAGAATTCCATAATTTCGTGATCTCCAAGTCTCCTGTAAACTTACTCGCTGTTCTCATGTCTTCTACTTCTCATTAGTTTCGTCTTTCTTCGATTTTCTCTCAATCCATATACTGTACTCAATGGACTGTTCATTCCACAGAGCGAGATGGCGCAGTGGTTAGCACACTGGACTCACATTCGGGAGGACGACGGTTCAAACCCGCTTCCGGCCATCCCGATCTAGAATTTCCGTGGTTTCTCTAAATCGCTTCAGGCAAGTGCTCGGATGGTTCCTTTGAAAGGACACGGCCGACTTTCTTCCCCACCCTTCGAAAAAAGTGGTCCAACAAAAACATTCGTACTACACGAATATGTAATAAAAAATGGGGGTTCCTATTTAAAAAATCGCAGTTGATATCCGTTTGACCTATGGAATCTCCATCTGGTTTCCCCCTTCAAGCCAGACGAGTTTCGTTCTTTGTAGTTTTTTCGTTTGATGCTTATTTCGTGAGATATTTGGCCCGGTCACTATCAATGGACCACCCTGTATAGGGCAAACGGGTAGAGGTGTTATAGTGGGATACAAGGACCACCTGTTAGGTAAGAAAGGGGGAAATGTACATAATTAATTAATTCATCTGCTGAACTTCCGTAGTGTTCAGCTGAAGTTTTTTCCCACAGTGAGGTTGCTTTAGCTTATATTTGCTCTTCTTTTGCCATTGCATTTGTAACAGTGATCTTTAGTAAACAGAATTCTACCTTCTGCACGTTGAATTTATGTACAATATTACTCTGTCAGCAAATGTATTAATAACTTTATACAGAATGTAAACTTGTAGATTTCTGTATTTTTAATAGCCTTGTAGTGGAATTTTCGTATTTACTTTATTATAAAATGCTGTTCAACAAAACCAAGGCGGGGCTCTAACGCTCTGTAGGCCACGTTTTCCTAGTCGCCTGGGTCTGTGTATTTGCAGCAGTTGGCCTCAGTCTCTGACACAAGGTACATGTAACTTGCGAAAACATTTTATCTTGTGACTCGTGTTGCATCTTGTGATATAATAAGTGAGTACGTTTACTTCACAAATATTTTTCTATTAATATTTTGTTATGTTTGAAAAAAAATATTTGGTAATTGGTGTATATATTTTTAGAAGATTTTTTAGAAATATTTTGAGAAATACTGAAGCCATGGTCAAGGGATAATAGACCTTTATTTGCAACTGGTTTACCTGACTTTTTTTTTTCAATCGATTCCAAAATAAATCAAACACAAGATGTTCACGTAAACGCTATAAATTTGTTTCTGCGCGTGGCATATAAGATGATCTGTAAGTTTCAGAATTTCATTTCAGATTGGAGGAAGAAAGACTACAAGTTGCCGGCCACTGTGACCGAGCAATTCTACGCGCTTCAGTCCGGAACCGCGCTTCTGCTACGGTCGCAGGTTCCAATCCTTCGTCGGGTATGGATGTGTGTGATGTCTTTAGGTTAGTTAGGTTTAAGTAGTTGTAAGTCTAGGGGACTGATGACCTCAGATGTTAAGTCCCATATAGTGCTCAGAGCCATTTGAACCATTTTTTAGACTGCACATTGCGGTGGCACACATTATCTAATAACACAAGAGATACTTAGTAAATGAAACATTTAGCAAGTGTTAGACCTCTAAAAAATATCCTACACTTTGCTTTGGATATTGGCTGGAGTTTTTTAACAGTTATAAGAACGAAGTAAGAATGTTTTATGAATAAACATCCCTCTAATGTCGCTATTTAGGTTTTTAGATATCATTTCCGATAACTACGGAAATAAAGTCTGAAAAAGATACTGAAGGTCGACGAACTTTTATTCTCTCTATGTGGCACCCGAAACTATCATGGATATGATAAAAAAATGAAAAAATTTATTCATTTCTTGCATCTACACTCATAAGTCAAAACATTATGACCACTGTCCACCGCTACGTAGGATGGCGTTTGGTGCCTTTCCTTGCACGTGACCCGGTAACAAAAGTATGTAAGCGAAGCAGACACGGACGGGGTATGACTCTAGCAAAGTTATGCGCTGAAAATGGGGAAATCCACTGAGATAAGCGAGTTTGTCAAAGGGCACATTATTATTACGCAGAGCCTGTGAACGAGTACCTCGTAAACCACGAAGCTGGTCGCATGTTCGCGTGCTACTGTATTGAGCACTTACGGAAAGTGTACATCTACTTCTACATCTGCATGGATACTCTGAAAATTACATTTAAGTGCCTGGCAGAGGGTTCATCGAACTACCTTCGCTATTACTCCACTCTCGAACAGCGCGCGGAAAAATGAACATCTATATCTTTCCGTGCGAGATCTGATTTCCCTTATTTTATTATAGTGATCGTTTCTCCATATGTAGGTCGGCGTGAACAAAATATTTTTGTATTCGGTGGAGAAAGCTGATGTTTGAAATTTGGTGAGAAGATTCCGCCGCAACGAAAAAGTCTTTTGTTTTAATGGTGTGCATCCCAAATACTGTATCATGTCCGTGACACTCTCTCCGTTATTTCGCTATGATGCGAAGCGTGCCGCTCTTCGATGAATTTTCTCGATGTACTCCGATACTCCAATCTGGAAAGGATCCCAAACTGCGCAGCCGTACTCCAAAAGAGAAGGAACAAGCATTGTGTAGGCAGTCTCTTTACTAGTTCTGTTACATTTTCTAAGTGCTCTGCCAATAAAACGCAGTCTTTCGTTTGCCTTCCCCACAATATTTTCTAAGTGTTCTTTCCCATTTAAATTGTTCGTAATTGTAATTGCTAGATATTTATTTGAATTTGTGGCCTTTAGATTAGACTGATTTATCGTGTAACCTAAGTTTAACGGATTCCTTTTAGCGCTCATGTGGATGAGCTCACACTTTTCATTATTTAGGGTCAATTGCCAATTTTCGTACCATTCAGATATATTTTCTCAATTTTTTTTTTTTTTTGCAATTTGTTTTGATCTTCTATTGAGTTTACTCTTCGATAAACAACAGCAGCCGGCCGCGGTGGCACAGCGGATCTAGGCCCTTCAGTCTGGAACCGCGCGACTGCTACGGTCGCAGGTTCGAATCCTGCCTCGGGCATGGATGTGTGTGATGTCCTTAGGTTAGTTAGGTTTAAGTAGTTCTAAGTTCTAGCGGACTGATGACCTGAGATGTTATTCCCATAGTGGTCAGAGCCATTTGAACCAAACAACTGCATCATTTTCAGACAACGTCACACGGCTGCTCAGATTATCTCCTAAGTCGATTATATAGATAGGAACAGGAGAGGGCCTATAACACGACCTTTGAGAACACCAGAAATCACTTCTGTTTTACTCGATGACTTCCCGTCAATCTGACAGGAAATCTCGAATCCAGTCACATAACTGAGACGATATTCCATAAGGACGCAATTTCACTACAAGCTGCTTCTTCGGTACATTGTCAAAAGCCTTTTGGAAATCTGGAAATACGGAATCAATCTGAAGTCCCTTGCCAATAGCACTCTACACTTCGAGTGTGTAAAGAGCTAGTTGTGTTTCACAGGAACGATGTTTACGAAATCCGTGTTCACTGTGTGTCGGTTCAAAAAAGGTTCAAATGGCTCTGAGCACTATGGGACTTAACAGCTGAGGTCATCAGTCCCCTAGGACTTGGAACTACTTAAACCTGACTAACCTAAGGACATCACACACATCCATGCCCGAGGCAGGATTCGAACCTGCGACCGTAGCGGTCGCGCGGTTCCAGACTGAAGCGCCTAGAACCGCTCGGCCACACCGGCCGGCAATAGACGGTTCTCTTCGAGGTAATTCGTAATGTTCGAACACATTATATGCTCCACAATTCTGCTGCATATAGACCTTAATGATACGGACCTGTAATTTAGTGGATTACTGCTATTCTCTTTCTTTAATATTTGTGTAACCTGTTCAACTTTCCACTGTTTGGGCAAGGACCTTACGTCGAGAGAGCGCTTGTATATGACTGTTAAGTATGGAGGTGTAACATCATCTTACTCTGAAAGAAACCCAATTCCATATAGTCAGGACAGGAAGACTTGCTTTTATTAAGTGATTTAAGTTTCTTGACTGTCCCGAGGATATGTATTTCTACGTTACTCATTTTCGCGGCTGTTCTTGATTCGAATTATGTAATATTTACTTCATCTTTTTTGGTGGAGGAATTTCGAAAAGCTGTGTTTAATAACTCTGCCAGGTTTCGAGATCAAGTTTCGTTGTGGAAACTATTAAAAGCATCTCGCACTGACGACCGCGCTAAGTTACGAACTTCTGTAACAGATCGCCAATCTTGGAGAAGGACAGTGAACCTACGACTAGACGCCAAATGGTTGGATGTCCACGGCTCTTCACACAACGTGGTGTTCGGATGCTTGTCTCCGCAGTAAAGTAGGATAGACGGTGATCTGTAGCGTTTCTGTCGAAAGAGCACAATGCTGGCGCACGCACAAGTGTTTCGGATAACACCGTTCATCTTACATTGTTGGACATGGAGCGCCACGGCAGATTTCCCCTACGGTTTCACACACTGACCGAAGACGTCATCAATTACGATTGCAGTGGATACTGAACCATCGGGATTTGGCCGTCTATCAATAAAAACGTCTCGGCTCTTCGCGTGTATCACATTTTTGCTACAGTAGTACGATGGTGGTCTGTACAAACGCTGTCATCGAGGTTAACTGCGGCTCAAAACGTGCAGCGTGCCGGGGACGCAGGCTGGTGGGAGCAGCATTATGCTGTGTGAGACATTCTCCAGCTGCGAACTATCTGGATCCCTTCATGATTGATGTCTCCCCCGACGGCGAAGTCATCTTTCAGCAGTATAATTGTCTGTGTCTCAGTGCCACAACTGTGGTACAGTGGCTTGACGAGCATTACAGTCAACATACACTCCTGGAAATGGAAAAAAGAACACATTGACACCGGTGTGTCAGACCCACCATACTTGCTCCGGACACTGCGAGAGGGCTGTACAAGCAATGATCACACGCACGGCACAGCGGACACACCAGGAACCGCGGTGTTGGCCGTCGAATGGCGCTAGCTGCGCAGCATTTGTGTACCGCCGCCGTCAGTGTCAGCCAGTTTGCCGTGGCATACGGAGCTCCATCGCAGTCTTTAACACTGGTAGCATGCCGCGACAGCGTGGACGTGAACCGTATGTGCAGTTGACGGACTTTGAGCGAGGGCGTATAGTGGGCATGCGGGAGGCCGGGTGGACGTACCGCCGAATTGCTCAACACGTGGGGCGTGAGGTCTCCACAGTACATCGATGTTGTCGCCAGTGGTCGGCGGAAGGTGCACGTGCCCGTCGACCTGGGACCGGACCGCAGCGACGCACGGATGCACGCCAAGACCGTAGGATCGTACGCAGTGCCGTAGGGGACCGCACCGCCACTTCCCAGCAAATTAGGGACACTGTTGCTCCTGGGGTATCGGCGAGGACCATTCGCAACCGTCTCCAGGAAGCTGGGCTACGGTCCCGCACACCGTTAGGCCGTCTTCCGCTCACGCCCCAACATCGTGCAGCCCGCCTCCAGTGGTGTCGCGACAGGCGTGAATGGAGGGACGAATGGAGACGTGTCGTCTTCAGCGATGAGATTCGCTTCTGCCTTGGTGCCAATGATGGTCGTATGCGTGTTTGGCGCCGTGCAGGTGAGCGCCACAATCAGGACTGGATACGACCGAGGCACACAGGGCCAACACCCGGCATCATGGTGTGGGGAGCGATCTCCTACACTGGCCGTACACCACTGGTGATCGTCGAGGGGACACTGAATAGTGCACGGTACATCCAAACCGTCATCGAACCCATCGTTCTACCATTGCTAGACCGGCAAGGGAACTTGCTGTTCCAACAGGACAATGCACGTCCGCATGTATCCCGTGCCACCCAACGTGCTCTAGAAGGTGTAAGTCAACTATCCTGGCCAGCAAGATCTCCGGATCTGTCCCCCATTGAGCATGTTTGGGACTGGATGAAGCGTCGTCTCACGCAGTCTGCACGTCCAGCACGAACGCTGGTCCAACTGAGGCGCCAGGTGGAAATGGCATGGCAAGCCGTTCCACAGGACTACATCCAGCATCTCTACGATCGTCTCCATGGGAGAATAGCAGCCTGTATTGCTGCGAAAGGTGGATATACACTGTACTAGTGCCGACATTGTGCATGCTCTGTTGCCTGTGTCTATGTGCCTGTGGTTCTGTCAGTGTGATCATGTGATGTATCTGACCCCAGGAATGTGTCAATAAAGTTTCCCCTTCGTGGGACAATGAATTCACGGTGTTCTTATTTCAATTTCCAGGAGTGTATGTTGATGTCTCGGTGACCACATTCGCCTGATATGAATCGTATGGAACCCATCTGGGTCGCTATGGGGCGCCATCAGCACGAATTATATGACCTGTGTGTAAACATCTAATGCCACATACCTCCACAAACCTACCAATAAACTGTCAGATCCCTGATGTGCAGAGTCAGTTACGTATTTCGTTCCAAAGCCAGACAAACACGCTATTAAGCTGGTCGTCATAATGGTTTCTCTCATCAGTGTATATTGCTATACTCCTCGCATAACGCGTCACACAAACATCTGCAGTCCTCAAGATTCGTCCGCTCTTATCCTGTCAGCTATGTTAGAACAGCATTTAATTCCACGCTCACCGACGTGAGAAAGAGTTTTGTCGGGTAGTTCGCACGACAGCAATGCACACAGCACGATTTGTATGGTGAAGTGGTGGGGGCGGAGCTCAGCTGTTGGGTGGTCCTACCCCCCAGTCAGCCCGACAAGGAATGTTTGTCAGTCGGTCGCCCGCTCAAAACGGCTACTGAAAGGTGGCTACACTGAGCCACAGCGCCAGAGATCGCTAGAGAGCATTGTTCCGCCGCCTCCACTGGCAGTGATTATTGAGATGTCGTAGTAGTCAGTGCTTGTCGAGGACTCGTGGTAGTCAGTTCGTGTTCAGATGTGCTAGTAGGGAGTGCTTGCTGAGATGTGATACTGAAAGGTTCTTGTTCAGATGTGGTAATAGCGAGGCGGTGTGGAGATATATTGTAATTATGAGAGTGATTTTGCTCAATATATGAAGGTAACGAAACTTGATTTATTTTTCATTATTTCCATGTTTTAAATAATGTGTCATTACAGGTTCAGTCAACAAAGCATCTGGCTTGTGTTCTTGGATTAGAGTGTAATTGTGGTTCTCTTGAGTAATTATGGTATTTGTATTTTCTTTAATTAATTCAGTATAATGTTATTTAAAAATTGTAGTGTTGTTGAAGAAGAACCGTGCCAGATGCGTACGTTGAGTCACACTCCCACACACAGAACAGTTACACTTGTGCTTTGGTTTCGTAGGTTTTATAGTTGCTGGGGACTTAATTAATTAATTGTGTTAATGAAAATTTCCATCTCATTCTTTGTTGTTGTTCTAAGCAGTCAGATAGCGTAATAATAATAGTCAGGGCCAACTGTTACGAGACTTCGTAATCGGACAGACAGCTACTAAAGCAAAAATTTAAAATTATTTTCATTTCATTTAATTAAGCCCCCATGCACGTGGCGTCCACTGCTTCGGATCGTCCCTTGGAATTCTTCTGATTGTAGAAATAGTAGACAGTAGGATTGTTGTAGTAATTTGTAGTTAGTAATTGTAGTCTATATTGCATGTGTAGATTTGGTAATTAGCATTCTTCTAATGGTATTTTTCAAAATTTAATTTTTATTGCCTTGTATACGCGTTTGACGATTTAGTGCAATTATTTCAATTGTTCGTTAATCGTGTTTGAGGGAAACATTTCGAGTGAATGATTGTTGGAGATAAAGTGTCATTGTGTGCAATTTTCATATAGTGACGAGTTTTGTATATTTTGTAAATGATTACGCGATCAATGAAAAAGGCAAAAATGATGAATAGTGAGAATGACGAAATTGTTAACATGGCGAACTCGCCAACAGAGGAAAACAGTGTGATGAATAATGAAGTGGAAAACAATGTAATAAGTCGGGAAAATAGTCCGGAACCAATTCAAAACTTTTCACAATTAGAAAATTTTCAGAATTTGAGATTAACGACAGAAGATTCTGGAACAGTATCGAACACAGATAGCTTTACAGCGATGACGAAGGAACCTGGTTTTGCGGGAAATGTTAGGGGCGAAAAGAATTTCGAACAAGTTAATATGGAGCAGTTGATGAGTGCAATATTTAATTTTCGATCTGAATTTAAAACTGAGATAGGAACAATTAAAACTGAGATGGGAACAATTAAAACTGAGATGGGAACAATGGAAACACGGTTAGACTCACGAATAGGGACATGTTTCAAAAATATGAAAGATGAGTTAAAGAAAGAAATCAGAGAAGAAGTACAACCGATTTTGAATTCTCACAATAATAGATTAATTGCAGTAGAGATTAGACAAAGGGAACAGGATAGAGAACAGGAAGAAAGAGATCGCGTGATAGTACAGAAATTTTCAGAGTTAAATTTACAACGTGCACACGATAAGAAAGAAATATTTGAGAGAATCGAGGAATCAGTACCAAATGACAGAATAAATAACCTAACACAACAATATGAACAGTTAACTACCAAATGTGTCAACACTGAAACCCGAGTCGTGACACTTACGGAAGACGTAGGTAAACAGAAAGAAAAAATAGGTGACTTATCGGAAAGAGTTGAGGAGATTTCAGATAAATTGACAAGTCTTAGTTTAAATGGGGATAGAGATTCAGATGATACAGCTCCATTACCATTTGCAGAAACCGAAGAGTACCAGAACATAAATAAGCATGTTGAAAATCAGGGAAAATTTAATGAACGTGTTAAAAGGGAAGTTGAGGCATTACGAAAGCAAGTCAAACAAATTGAAGGGGAAATTGTAGGAAAAGACAGCAAAAGAAATTTAGAATCACAGGTAGCAGAGGGGTTTGAAGAAAGTAATTTGTTTCATTTACGGGATGCAACAAGAGAGCGCCAGGCGCGCGAACTTGACAATAATCGACATTCAAACTGGGACAGACGCGGTAGGTCTTTGTCGCCACGAGGCGAAAACTTTGACTATAAACACTTTTTGACTGTTCGGAAATTTAAGATCTTCCGCAATTCTAAGAATGACATACATCCATGTGCATGGTTAGATCAATTTATGTATGCACTCCCACCAAATTGGCCACTAAGTCACAAACTGGAATTTATGTGTGGATATTTAGAAAACGAACCGGCGACGCGGATGCGTGCACTCATTAGAGATTGTAATAATCTGAATGATTTTTATCATGCATTTCTATCGGCATATTGGTCCGAAAACACGCAAGACAGAGTCAAACACAGTCTTATTATGCAGCGTAATTTCAAACAGTCTGAATTCCGCACGCCAGCAGAATATTTTGAAGACATGATTCGAAAGAATCAGTTCCTTTCCAACCCTTACAGCCCGACTGAATTAATTCGCATTTGTTTAACTAAGCTGCCACAATCCATAAGACAAATTGCTTTAGCCGGAAGATGTAAAGACGACATTGAGACTTTTAAGACTTTGCTACAAGAACTTGAGTATGACAACGACGACGGGACTTCTTGTAATTTTTTCAGTAGCAGTAATTACAATACATTTTCAGAGAAAAGGGATAGTGATCGGAACGGACGTTATATGGGTAACTTTGAGAATGACAGACGTAACAGACAGGACAATAGATACCAGCCTTATGACAATAACAGACGTTCTAACAGAGATTACACAGACAATTATAATAACGGTAATTCTTACCGGAATGATCAATCATACGGAAACAGTAATCGGTATCATCAAGACAGAAATTATTCATACAATAATAGAAACTCTTACTACAGAAATAACCAGGGTAGTAGGTCTAACAATAATTTCAGAAGTGACAGTCGAAATTATACAAGAAGTAGTTATGCAGACAGACAGGAAAACAGAAATTTTAATGACAGACACAACCAAGAATTTGCATCTAACAGACAGGAAGGACCTAATTGGCATCCTCCGCGTGACAGAAATTCAGAGAGACAAGTGGAAATAGTAGAAATTGATCCGCGAAATGTCGGGAATAATCAAAGACGTGACGCAAACAATCGACAATGACTAGCAGCTTCGGCTTCTGGCAGCAATATAGACGGTTCAGAAAGTAATGACACTACGACTTTACACTACGTACGCCTGGAAGACATGAGAGACATTTTGCTAGATGAAAAGGAAAATAATGTAGACGCATTTTTACATCCTGTTATTGAAGTATGTGTGGGTAAGAATAAGTTCACTGCAGTTTTAGATTCTGGGAGCCCATTGAACGTCATTAGTGAATCAGTTTTTCGTATATGTGAAAGAACTATTGCCTGTCCTGTGTTACCTATTTCTAAAACTACAATTCGAGGAGCGATTTCTGGAAAAGGTGTGGAAGTTAAACAACAGACCAACCTAAATTTCATTTGTCAAGGATACGAATTTTCGGCTAATTTTATTATTGTTCCATTACTCAGTACACAGATTATATTAGGTATGGAGTTTCTTAACACACATAAGGCAATTTTGAACTTTAAAGAAGGAAGTGTGAATTTGACTGTTGCCGGAATGCCGAAAGGTTTGAAATTTTTCGAGTGTTTAGCAAGATCTGAATCAGATACAAAATGTTTAAGGTTTCTTACTTCTGATGCTTTCGTTGAGCATTATGACGACAGTGTGTTTATTCATGACAATGACAATAGATACAGAGACGCGATGGAGGATATAATTAGTAGCGAAGAATTAATTAATGAAAAGGTTAAAAAAGCTGAAGTGCCAGATGACGTTGCAAGAGAAGAGCTGCACTATATTTTGACTTCACATGCTACAGTGTTTAGTCATCACACAGGAACTATACAAGGCTTACAATATTTATTTAAAGTAAAAGAACACACACCATTTCGCGGAAAAACGTACGCTATTCCTTTGGCTTACAGAGACAAGGTTAAGAATGAACTTCAATACATGTTAGATCAGGGCATTATTGAGCCAGCAGTCAGCCCTTATACCAGCCCATTACACGTTGTTCTTATAAAGGATGGGTCAATTCGTTTGGTTCTGGATTCCAGACAGATAAATAATATTATTATTCCTGAAACTGACCGTCCACAAAATTTAGATGAACTTCTTCAACATTTCCATGGAATTAAAGTTTTATCCACGATTGATATGCGCGCAAGTTTTTGGCAAATAGAACTCCACCCTGATTGTAGAAAATATACTGCCTTTTTAGCCTTTGGTAACTGTTACCAGTTTCGGAAATTACCGTTTGGACTTACTGTATCTTCTGCAGCATTTATTCGCAGTTTAAATGAAATTTTACCTGTTTATCTTCGTGACAATATTACTTCTTATGTTGACGACATTCTTATTGCTAAACGTTCTTGGAGTGAGCACAACAAAATTTTGGATTCATTATTACGTATTTTTGCACGAGTTGGCATGACAGTGAACTTGGAAAAATCAGAATTTGGTCGTTCTCAGGTGAAATTTCTCGGTCACATTATTTCTACAGAAGGTATTCTTCCTGATCCAGAAAAACTAGACGCTATTCGTAATTATGCTGTTCCTTCCACAAAACGTGATGTTCGTAGTTTCCTTGGTGTCTGTAATTTTCTTAGACGCTTTGTTAGATTGAACAATTTGGCCACACCTCGTTTATGTGAACTATCTGGAAAGAATTCTAATTGGTGTTGGGATGAGGAAGCTCAATCAGAATTTGAACAACTTCGTGACGCTTTAGTTGCTGCTCCACTTCTTTCACATCCGGATTTATCTAGAGATTTTTGTTTGGCGACGGACTCATCATACAAAGGCCTAGGTGCACATTTATTTCAAGAGATAGAAGAAAACGGCGTTGTAGTACAGAAGACTATTGCATTTGGAAGTCGTGTTCTCTCTAAATCCGAAAAGAATTATTCGATTACGGAACTTGAAGCTTTGGCTGTTGTTTGGGCTTTCACAAAATTTCGCACATTTTTGTTTGGTAGACATACTAAGGTTTACACTGATCATCGAGCTTTGGAATTTCTTATGTCGACAAAATTAACTCATGGCAGATTGTCACGATGGGCGCTGTATCTACAGGAATTTGATTTTAGTATTGTTTACATACAGGGATCTTCAAATATTGTTGCTGATGCTTTATCACGTGCACCTATGGGTTTGAAACAAAGTGCTGAAGAGGACTGCAAAGATAACCATTGTTGTTTGATGTACATTCAAGGTGTTGCGTTTGAGAACTTTATTTCATCTTCGCTCCAGGACATCGCTAAGGAGCAAAATAAGGATCCAATCTGGAAGGACATTAAGGAGAAGTGGAGGAGAAAGGAAAGCGTAGCGATCAGACAGTATTATTTATTTCGCAATGATATTCTTTTCAAACGAAAATCGGTCGACAACTCTGTTTGGTTAGTTTGTATTCCTGATGCGTGGGTCAATAAATTGATTTGGTACACACATTTTAGTTATGCGCACTTTGGTCCCAGAAAATGCTTTCATAAATTACGAGAAAATTGCTACTTCAGTAATATGGAAAAACGTATTCGATCCGTTCTTGCCAAATGCAAATTATGTCAAATGGCTAAACCGCCAACTGTTTCTCACAGAGCACCGTTGTTTCCTATCATTCCAGCGAAATTAAAGGACATGGCTGCAGTCGATTTGTTCGGTCCAGTGGTTCGTTCTACTAATGGTTTTGCGTACATTTTCGTAGCAGTGGAGTTGACATCAAAATATGTGTGTTTTACACCTTTACGCAAAGCAACAGCTCGTTCAGTATCTAATGCTTTCATCAAACATTTTCTTAAAGAAGTTGGTCATGTTGATAAGGTTATATCAGATAATGGATCACAGTTTCGCTCTAAAATTTGGCTTCGTACTCTACGGCGTCGTAAAATTAAACCAATTTTCATTTCACTTTTTCACCCTCAATCTAATCCTTCAGAGAGATGGATGAAGGAAATCAATAAATTGTGTCGTCTTTATTGTCATCAGAATCACAGAACGTGGGATCAGTATCTTCATATTTTTCAAAACATTCTGAATGAACTCCCTAATGATTCAACTTCTTTACCGCCTACACTGATATTAAAAAATAAAGCACCGACAAATCGTATTTCTGAAATCGTTCCTTTTCCGCCTGCACGAAAACTGCGGCATTCTGAAGTTGTCAACCTGGCTCTACGAAATATTGCATCTGCGGCTGCTAGAAGAGAGAAATCAGCTAAGCGTCCTGGTCGTTTAAAAACTTTGTCAGTTGGTCAGAAGGTATTAATTAAGTCTCATCGTTTGTCTCACAAAGGAAAGGGATTGTGTCGCAAATTTTTTCTGCTTTATAACGGTCCATATAGAGTTCGCAAAATTATTCATGATAACACTGTTGAAGTAGAAACTCTTAAATCACGACGCTCTAAAGGAATACATCATATATCAAACGTAAAAATTTTTGTGGAATGACCTACTTGTGAGAAACCAACAGTTTACGTAAACATGGAGAGAGTACAAGGATACCGCGCTGTGTTTTGGCGGCGGCACATATTCAAAGCAACAGTCAGTCTGCGCGCCGCACAAGGCAGTCGTTGACCGCAAACAATCACTTCCTACGTCACGCGCCTACAGCTGATCGAGCGCTCAGTGCGAATGCACTGACAGACGTAAATAAATACACAGTTTAATTTCTCCGAATAAATTCTGTATAAAGCTATAAGGACTTCATAAATTATGTTATTAACGTTCAGTATTTTTCAGGATACGGTTGTATAAAGTATTTAAGACCTTCAGGTAAATTCTGTGCGTGTCCGACGTTAAGACGACTTGCTTTGGAGAAAATTTCAGGAAGAATGTAATTTCGAAAAAAAAAGGTAATAAACTAAAAAGGGTAACTATTAATTGAGTTTATTTTTCAGGTAACATAATTCCACTTAGGTACGTACTTTAGACGTAATTTGCTGCTCGCGATTACGTGATTCATACTTTGTGCTAAATTTCATGTTCTATGAATTTACTTGTGAAGCGACGTGCTTGTGTACATTTGCTGATTTTGACAATTATTGATTAATGAACAGTGTTATTACTTGTGTATATTATGCATCGCTTGGCTGCTATGCTTTTTCACTGATGTCATATTTTTTAATTATGTGCCTGCTGTGCTTATTTATTTAAATTATAATTGTCACCTGATTAATTGTGCTGATGTGGTTAGATATGTAAGTTATACTTTGTGATTTATCTGCTTGCGCCTTCATGGGTACTTATTAAGATTACATATGAACATTTATTTGCTTATGTCGATGTGATGCTAATGATCTGTTTATTGTGTAAGGCATGTTTGCTGTTGTGCGTATGGATTGCATATTTACACGTTTCTGTTTTGTTGTCATAACTACTCTTCAATTTAGAATATAGAAATGCTGATATACTGTGTACGTACATAGAGTTTAGGTCACACTATTGTATTAATTATAGATTGTTCGCTTGGCAGAGCCTCGTTGTAGGGATTGTGCTGCATCCACTTGTTGACATTCTGTTCTCTACTGGTATATTTACTCGCTATTGCTTGTTTTGCTTACGCTCAGTGCCTTATATTTTTAAGATAAGAAAATGAACTGCTATAATTCGACGAACGACATTAGTACAAGAAAGTCATAGAAGTCACATGAGCTGAGGTTTTATGGAAGCTGTATAAATTTATGCTAATAGGAAGGAAGCTAACGACATGACATACCAAAACTAGGTTTAGACCATTGACAGTATTACACTGCATTTTTCGCGAGCAATTGAAATAGGAAGTGACACTTGACACAAAAAATACTCCACATGTTTGCTTCTGCTATGATTCTTGAAGTGGTGTACACACTGTGAAATATTATGATCATTCACACTCCGTAATCGTACTTAATTACTGAGAGTTATTCGAACTAAGTCTGTTAGAGGTCATGTATGCATTTCTTTTATTTAATGATGGACAAGGAACCAAAATGTATCTTGTAATTTATAATGAGTAGAAAATTTGGGTCAGATGGATTACACAGAGGTTGTGTGTGGACACTGTGTCTTCGGATTGTATGGGATGATGAATTGAAGTTGCACTAGGATTTTGTCTGTACTTGTTCGAGGAGACTGACTAGAGGAAAGAGTTGTTATGGAAGTGAAATGATATTGGTGCTGAGGTTTATATGTATCGACGTATTATTGAGGTATTGAGATTAGGTGAAGTAGATGATTATTGGAGTTTTCGTGGACAAAAGGTAAGATAAATGATATTGATGATCGACGTATTGAAAAGGTATTAGTGAAGTATTGAGATTAAGTTGATGATTATTGGAGTTTTGGTGGATAAGAGGTAAAGTAAATGAGGAGCATATTTTTTTTTTTTTTTTGTTGGTCGATATGGAACAAGGAGGATGAAGATGGCAGACTAGAACACTAAAGTGGAAGGAAGATTGTCTATACACACACTTGTTAAATCACTAAGCAGTATATACTTTTTTTTTGAGAGAGGAAGCATTTGCATATCTTGGTACACTGACAGTTGTTCAGCAACCGTACATTTTGATCTGGCTTGGCAAACATTGGTCTTGACATGATGACTATGACGTTGACTTAACTATTATTGACTGTTATACATTGCTGCCACTACTACTTGATACACATGATGAACATAAAATTTTGACAGAATTGCATTTACACAGTTAACACTATTCAATTACACAGTAGCACTAATGTGGATGAAAGATGAGTGAGTGTGTTTTGTGTGTTTTCCTTTTATAATCCCAGAGAAGTGATCCCCACCTATCTCCTAAATATTATTTCACTTGTTTGTTGTGGCTTGCACTGACACCCATAAATATTATAGGTTAACTGTTATTGTGTACTGTAATAGTTAATGTGCCAATTACCTGATATCATTTGTGTGTTTATTATGATTTGTATGTTTAGTGTAAGAGCATTGATAATAATTTGTTAAAGAAATTGTATGTGCATTCAAACTATTGTTCATGACTGAACTGTCTCAGTAGTTATGGTGAATAGTATGGACTGTTACTTGCACTTTTTCTACATGATTGGTGCCACAAGGACATGTTTAATTTCTGCTGATGAACTGTGTGATCAGTGATTGTAAAAAAAATTATGGACTGTTACTTGTACCTTTTCTACATGATTGGTGCCACTAGGACATGTTTAATTTCTGCTTATAAACTCTGATGAACAGTGTGATCAGTGACAGTGTATTTTATGGAACTGCTTCTGCTGAGAAATGTGACTTGTTGCTGTGTGTACCTGCTCAACATTGCTGGGTACCACTGATGGACTGCTTCTACTGAAATGGTGTTACTTGTTGATGTCTGCACCTGCTCAACATTGCTGGGTGCCACTGATGAACTGTTTCTACTGAAAAGATGTCACTTGTTGCTGTGTGTACCTGCTCAACATTGCTGGGTACCACTGATGGACTGCTTCTACTGAAATGGTGTTACTTGTTGATGTCTGCACCTGCTCAACATTGCTGGGTGCCACTGATGGACTGTTTCTACTGAAAAGATGTCACCTGTTGCTGTGTGTACCTGTTTAACATTGCTGGGTGCCACTGATGGACTACTTTTACTGAGATGATGTCACTTGTTGGTGTGTGCACCTGATCAACATTGCTGGGTGCCACTAATGGACTGCTTCTACTGAAATGGTGTTACTTGTTGATGTCTGCACCTGCTCAACATTGCTGGGTGCCACTAATGGACTGCTTCTACTGAAATGCTGTTACTTGTTGGTGTCTGCACCTATTCAACAGTACTGGGTGCCACTGATGGACTGTTTCTATTGAAAAAATGTTACTTGTTGGTATTTGCACCTGTTGACCATTGCTGGGTGCTACTGCTGGAACTGTCAACTGCTTATTCTTGAGCTATGGAAAGCGTTTATGTGAATATTTGTATAAACTGATTTTTTGTGTATTACTGTTAGTGAAAAATTATGAGACTCTTACTTGCACATATTCGTCATTGCTGACGCTATTGATTGAACTGTTTAACCACATAATACTTGTGTAAACTATTATGTAAAGTCACATGTATGAAAGAATTTGTATTGCTTACTGTATTTTATATATTAGGTTATTGAAAGGTCAGTGCAAAGCCAAAATTTTATCTAGTTATATGATATTTACGTATTAATATTATCTTTTATTTTTGTCTGTATTTTTTTGACGAATTTGGTGGTATTTTCACCACCAATGCTGGCAAAAATACCATCAAATTCTAGCCGTGGAGGAAGGGCATATGAAAGGTGGCTACACTGAGCCACAGCGCCAGAGATCGCTAGAGAGCATTGTTCCGCCGCCTCCACGGAGAGTGATTATTGAGATGTCGTAGTAGTCAGTGCTTGTCGAGGACTCGTGGTAGTCAGTTCGTGTTCAGATGTGCTAGTAGGGAGTGCTTGCTGAGATGTGATACTGAAAGGTTCTTGTTCAGATGTGGTAATAGCGAGGCGGTGTGGAGATATATTGTAATTATGAGAGTGATTTTGCTCAATATATGAAGGTAACGAAACTTGATTTATTTTTCATTATTTCCATGTTTTAAATAATGTGTCATTACAGGTTCAGTCAACAAAGCATCTGGCTTGTGTTCTTGGATTAGAGTGTAATTGTGGTTCTCTTGAGTAATTATGGTATTTGTATTTTCTTTAATTAATTCAGTATAATGTTATTTAAAAATTGTAGTGTTGTTGAAGAAGAACCGTGCCAGATGCGTACGTTGAGTCACACTCCCACACACAGAACAGTTACACTTGTGCTTTGGTTTCGTAGGTTTTATAGTTGCTGGGGACTTAATTAATTAATTGTGTTAATGAAAATTTCCATCTCATTCTTTGTTGTTGTTCTAAGCAGTCAGATAGCGTAATAATAATAGTCAGGGCCAACTGTTACGAGACTTCGTAATCGGACAGACAGCTACTAAAGCAAAAAAAAAATTAAAATTATTTGCATTAATATTTTTATTAAGCCCCCATGCACTACACACCATCAGTTGGTCGGTCGGACGGTCTGTCGGTCGGTCGGTGCGTGTGTAGGGCCCTCTAGTTGTGGTGTCACCGCCAGACACCACACTTGCTAGGTGGTAGCCTTTAAATCGGCCGCGGTCCGTTAGTATACGTCGGATCCGCGTGTCGCCACTATCAGTGATTGCAGACCGAGCGCCGCCACACGGCAGGTCTAGAGAGACGTCCTAGCACTCGCCCCAGTTGTACAGCCGACTTTGCTAGCGATGCTACACTGACAAATTACGCTCTCATTTGCCGAGACGATAGTTAGCTTAGCCTTCAGCTACGTCATTTGCTACGACCTAGCAAGGCGCCATTATCATTTGCTATTGATCTTGTAATTCATGTATCATCGAGAGCGATGTTCACCAATTATGGATTAAAGTTAAGTATTACACCATCTGCGTCCGTTTTTCTACGATCTAATTTCCTTGTCAATTTCCAGACCTCACGCCAGCCTGCGTGAGTTAAAACGCGTGCATTTCGGCCTCCTCTAGCAACACGGTGTTGGCTCTTCTGCCAACACTACACTAGTATTTCTCTCCCTTTTTTCTTTCTTTGACAGTTCACTTTTTCATGTTATTTTGTGGATTTCTGGCGTGACATCCGTGTTTTGATTCTGATTAACCAAACCGTATCAACCTCACGTTTATAGTTAGACAGTGAATTCCCACTATTCTTATAACAAACAAGAGTTGTGTGTTATACCGTCTCTTATTATAGATTTTTAATTTCCCCTTTTGCAGCTTTGTATACCTGAAGATGCGCTTGTAATTCCCGAACACGGTAATCATTTTGAACCAATAAACCAATTTACAACTAAAGCGGTTAATCATCTGTCTCTACTATGAAGCTCAGTTGTAGATGTCCTTCTAACCAAATCTTGCTCAGTTTTGTCTAAACTGAGTGATTTGGTATTACAAATGTTGCGGTGACTATTTCTTCGATCTACACTCCTGGAAATGGAAAACAGAACACATTGACACCGGTGTGTCAGACCAACCATACTTGCTCCGGACACTGCGAGAGGGCTGTACAAGCAATGATCACACGCACGGCACAGCGGACACACCAGGAACCGCGGTGTTGGCCGTCGAATGGCGCTAGCTGCGCAGCATTTGTGCACCGCCGCCGTCAGTGTCAGCCAGTTTGCCGTGGCATACGGAGCTCCATCGCAGTCTTTAACACTGGTTGCATGCCGCGACAGCGTGGACGTGAACCGTATGTGCAGTTGACGGACTTTGAGCGAGGGCGTATAGTGGGCATGCGGGAGGCCGGGTGGACGTACCGCCGAATTGCTCAACACGTGGGGCGTGAGGTCTCCACAGTACATCGATGTTGTCGCCAGTGGTCGGCGGAAGGTGCACGTGCCCGTCGACCTGGGACCGCACCGCAGCGACGCACGGATGCACGCCAAGACCGTAGGATCCTACGCAGTGCCGTAGGGGACCGCACCGCCACTTCCCAGCAAATTAGGGACGCTGTTGCTCCTGGGGTATCGGCGAGGACCATTCGCAACCGTCTCCATGAAGCTGGGCTACGGTCCCGCACACCGTTAGGCCGTCTTCCGCTCACGCCCCAACATCGTGCAGCCCGCCTCCAGTGGTGTCGCGACAGGCGTGAATGGAGGGACGAATGGAGACGTGTCGTCTTCAGCGATGAGAGTCGCTTCTGCCTTGGTGCCAATGATGGTCGTATGCGTGTTTGGCGCCGTGCAGGTGAGCGCCACAATCAGGACTGCATACGACCGAGGCACACAGGGCCAACACCCGGCATCATGGTGTGGGGAGCGATCTCCTACACTGACCGTACACCACTGGTGATCGTCGAGGGGACACCGAATAGTGCACGGTACATCCAAACCGTCATCGAACCCATCTTTCTACCGTTCCTAGACCACCAAGGGAACTTGCTGTTCCAACAGGACAATGCACGTCCGCATGTATCCCGTGCCACCCAACGTGCTCTAGAAGGTGTAAGTCAACTACCCTGGCCAGCAAGATCTCCGGATCTGTCCCCCATTGAGCATGTTTGGGACTGGATGAAGCGTCGTCTCACGCGGTCTGCACGTCCAGCACGAACGCTGGTCCAACTGAGGCGCCAGGTGGAAATGGCATGGCAAGCCGTTCCACAGGACTACATCCAGCATCTCTACAATCGTCTCCATGGGAGAATAGCAGCCTGCATTGCTGCGAAAGGTGGATATACACTGTACTAGTGCCGACATTGTGCATGCTCTGTTGCCTGTGTCTATGTGCCTGTGGTTCTGTCAGTGTGATCATGTGATGTATCTGACCCCAGGAATGTGTCAATAAAGTTTCCCCTTCCTGGGACAATGAATTCACGGTGTTCTTATTTCAATTTGCAGGAGTGTATATCGCAGGTGTGGCGAATGCTGCTAATGTCCTGCAATTAGGTAGGAATTCTCGCAGATCTCCGACTACACTCTGTGAATCAAATTGACGTCTAAAAATATGATTCTGCTGTGTTAACTGCCAATACAAAAGAGCTATGATTCTGCTGCGTTAACTGCCAATACATATCATCAATAATATATTACGAGCAGCATCTTATAGTACTAATTTGTTACATTTGACGACAGCTTTAGACAACATTTCAAGAATTTCAGAACCAGATTACGGAAACGTTTCCTTTTACTTCCAATATCCAAAGCAAACAAATAAGTTTCGTTGAACACCATGTCACTTACAGACCAAGTGAAACAGTTGTTTCATAGGAACAATGCGGTTCTATACACCTGTACTCATCCACTACTCTGGCGTTCCTTACTGTTTCTTATTCTCGCTGTTTCGATAACTTTTGTGCAGGTATTGAACATCCTTTCCTCCAGTATCAGCTCATTCGATTCTGTACGTTAAACCAGGGGTAAAGGCTACTGCGAGAACGACATAGTTCCAGCAGCTGTTCAAGCACGTCTTTGAGGAGCGCCACAGGTTAAAACACACATGTAGCAATGTGTACATTCCAGCTTGTACGTAGCTTTTGCTCGCTACTCCACGACGGAATGCGGTTCGCTACGTAATAGACAACTGGAACGCCAGAAAGACTGTGAAGACACATGTTGCGCTTGTCGTTGTTTGAGCAGTTATTGAAGAGCCTCCACGAATTGTAAATGTTTCAAACGAGAACATTGTCCATTATGGGCTGCACAATTTTCAGTTTATTTGTTGTTTTACTTCTTAGTCACTATCAAGCAGCATTCAGATATCCTCCATGTATCACGTCGCAACAAAAACCACACACAAATCAATCCACTAACCCAGCTTTGGAATCACTTATAAACATTAACATTATCAGTATCAAACAGGATCAGAATGTTTATAACAGATATTGGAGAATCACGTACAACATAAATTAAGTACATATTTAACATTCAGCATATGAGAATTCACATTATTTCATATATGAACATTATCTTATTCGTTGGGCATGCCCACATGCGATCAGATAAAATAAATTATTCAAATAGCTGGTGGAGACGAACATTTAATTGAATATCTCGGGTTAAGGAATGGTAAGAGACACTAGATGAGTAACAGAGTTATTGCATATAAAGCATGATTTGTGAAGTACTTTATTCATATTAGTTAATATTTTCACCATAAACCGATAAATGGCAGCCCTATTTCAGATTCTCACTAATGACAACTTGTCAGGATGTACGCATGTAAACAATGGTAATGGCCAGAAACATGACTGGCAGTAGTAGTAATATATGCGGGAGGCGTGCCAGAGATAAATCCCTGCATTTGCGCTATCCTCTGTGTCCTCGGTGGTACAGATGGATAGAGCGTCTGCCATGTAAGCAGAAAGTCCAGGGTTCGAGTCCCGGTCGGGGCACACATTTTCATCTGTCCCCGTTGACGTATGTCAACACCTGTAAGCAGCTAAGGTTGTTCATTTCATTGTAATTTCATTCTAACGAGCTGCTTGGTCAACGAAGGTATCTTTTCTTTCGGACATGTCAGAAAGAACATCTTAGTAAATAAATGATTACAGTTTCAGAAAAATTGGATGACTTATTCGAGAGAGAGAGAGTTTCGCGAATTGTGGAAGTCAGTAATGTGACGCTCCACCTCCGTCCCTTATTCAAGCAGTTTTTCGGCTTGTCGTTGATTGGCAGAGTTGTTGGATGACATCCTCTCCAAGTGGCACATTAGAGCTTCAGAAATCGTGAGAAGGTTGTTGGAGGGTCCTGCTCATTATGATCCAAACATTCGGAACTGTGGTGAGGGGGGGGGGGGGGATCCAGCGGCCTTGCTGATCAAGGTAGCGTTTAGCAAGCACGAATATAGGTAGTAGAAACTCTCGCCATGCGTGGGCGGTGTAATCTCCTCCCTCCTTTCTTCTTCCATCTATTGACCACATTAAACAATGCCCAGTCCAAGTAATTAATAATCAAAGTTCTTTATGAAGATTTGAGAGGAGCGACGATTACAATAAACTTTCAACTTTACTTAGCTTACCATGTTGAGATGGCTCCAGTTTTTCTTCTCTAGGGGTCTAATTCTTGAAGTTTAAAATCTAACATCAGATCTTCTCGGTTGGTTTGAACTAAATAAATTGGAAGATTTTTGATGCAAAATTTCTTACGTAAATATATTTTCCACTGATTTCTCACGTTTTAGTATATCATACAGTATTTTGATTTTTCACGTTAACAAAGCCGAAATTACATTGTTCGCACCTATTATGCAAAAATACGTCCGAGCACATCAGAGGCAAGCTTACGACTGTCACACTCCGCGGAAATAACAATATTCCAAAGAGTTTAAAGTTTTTCTTAACAAATACGTTACTACCAGTTTTCGTTACATTATCAATTTCGATTATTATTTTACAAACGAGTCCAGAAGTAAATACAGTAAACAGTACAGGATTGTGTAATTAATAACAGAAATTTAAAGTTTGCAAAAACAGACAAAATGTCTGATGGGATAGCAACAATCAGTGATTGAATAATGTTACTTATAATCCGTCTTGATTGCAATATTTTTTTATTCAGGTGACCGGTTTAGGTTCATCCAGAACCATCTTCAGACCTGTAACGATAATGATACTAATTTACTATTTCACGAAAGCAAATGTTTTTCATCCTATCTAATCAAGATCAAATGTACCAGAACGTACCTGATATTTCAGTTACAGGAGTAACCAGTCAAAAACATGCAACTTTCACATGCTGCGTCACATAAAATTGGTTGGCAGAATGCACGTCATTTATATTAATTATAACACTATTACCGACAGGTGGCGTCTGGTAGATTTGTTACATTTCATTTGCACATATTGTATTCAGTAATTTTTTATTAACTTTTATCTCCAAAAATACTTAATTAAAATCTGTAGATGTCAAGGTTAAAATCTGCACTTATCAAAATTTTAAAAAAATGTAAAATTATCATTTTATACAATCTATTTTTGGAGATAAAAGTTAATCTACTTAATACAATATGTGAAAATGGAATGTAACAAATGTACCAGACGCCACCTGTCGGTAACAGTGTTATAATTATATAAATGACGTGCATTCTGCCAACCAGTTTTATGTGACGCAGCGTGTGAAAGTTGCTGGATTTGGACGGGTAACTCCTGTAACTGAAATATCAGGTACGTTCTGGTACATTTTATGTTGGTTAGATAGGATGAAATAGATTTGCTTTCGTGAAATAGTAAATTAGTATCATTATCGTTGCAGATCTGAAGATGGTTCTGGATGAACCGAAACCGGTCATATGAATAAAAAAAATTTACAATCAAGACGGATTATAAGTAACATTATAGAAATTTAAAGTGTTCAAATAATTCGTAATTTCAAATGGTTCAAATGGCTGTGAGTACTATGGGACTTAACATCGGAGGTCATCAGTCCCCTAGAACTAAGAACTACTTAAACCTAACTAACCTAACGACATCACACACATCCATGACCGAGGCAGGATTCGAACGTGCGACCGTAGCGGTCGCGCGGTTCCAGACTGAAGCGCCTAGAACCACTCGGCCACATCGGCGGGCTAATTTCAAATGTTTCTACAAAACTAATGTAGCTGTGCATTCATAGCTAGTACTTACATATTATCACATCTAAACTAAAGTATTTTGTAAAGTAATTCCTTTTGATAAATTTTAGCTTAAATATAAAATACTGTGTATGAAATTGTGTGAAAGTTTTCAGAAAAGTAACTGAGATAGTACTGACCTGTCCAAAACTCGAAAAAAAAATACTACTGTTATTGACAACTACTGTTGAGGCAAACTAATGCTAGAGGAGGATGTCCCGTTACAACGGCCATTATGTTCCTGAAAAGTAAGCCCAGGATGACTTTCGGTGAAGGGCAACAAAACGAACTATAGGTAATCGCCGACACACAGGCCGTCGCGGATGACAACCACAGGCGTCCTACTATCAAAAGAAATGGGTCGCCTCTCCATAACTGCTGGTCGTCGCGTCCTACGGCGTGCGACATCCACGTTTGTACCTGACCGCTGTCCTGGCCGCCTCCACACTCGTCGTCCACTTGGAATCTCATTGGCTGGAGTAGAGGTGTCTTCGATGACGAGTCCCACTTGGAAATCAGCCCCCATGATCAGTGAAACGCTATCCTTAAACTTTGTTATCAGCTATGGTAAGGTGCTTGCTAAAATAAATTTTATATTTTACTGAATCGTAGATTCGTTTTTGAGGATGTCATACTTTACTACTGCAGGGACAGAACATTACTAGACTTGCTTATGCAGATGATGTAGCCTTAATAAGCACTTCAAAAGCTGAATTAATCAGGATGATGCAAAATTATTACAAAATAGCTGAGAAAGCTGGACTTCATGTGAATGAAGAAAAGACAGAATATCTAGTCATAAGTAAAAAACTTCAAAAGAATACACCACTGACCGTAAATGGTCTCACTTTCAAGGCAGTTGACCACTTCAAGTACTTAGGGAGTCTTTTTAGCAGAGACAATAGAGCAGAAATAGAAATAGACGTCCGTCTAGCAGCAGCTAATAGAACTTTTTACAGCTGTATCAAAATTTTAAGGATGAGATCACTTAGTACTGAATTCAAAATCCGTTTTTATCAGTCAACTATTGTACCAGTAGCATTATATGGATGTGAAGCTATTACATTCAGGAAAAAAGATGAAGAAAAACTGTTGATATTTGAAAGAAAAATATTAAGAAAAATATTTGGACCAATCTTCGATGAAAATGTCATGGAGTGGAGGATAAGGAAAAATGAAGAACTACGGGAGCTGTACAAACATAGTACCATTGTGGAAATGTTAAAGAAGAGAAGACTGGTCATGTAGCAAGGATGCCGGAGAACAGACTACCCAAAATAGCATCCACTAAGAAATTAGAAGGAAAGAGAAGAAGAGGAAGACCTCGAATTAGGTGGATGGAGAATATCCGGGAAGATGCAGCTAGGATGGGCATCAACTCTGATTGGGCAACAATTTCCCTGGATAGAAATAATTGGAAGAGGCTCGTAGAGCAGGTGTATGGTCGATAAGGCCTTAGCCACGTGTAAAGTAAAGTAAAGTAAGTAATTGTAGTGTTATAAACTGAAAGAATACAGATGTTTTAAATTTGCATTTTTGATAAGTTTCCCAAAAAGCCTTTAATTCGCCCAGCAAGTAAACAGTGCAATGTTAAGTGCCCTCAGTTCGCAAGTAAACAATGTTAAGTATCCATTGATAAATTTTCAAGAATAAAATATTTAGCAGAGTTAACAATTTCAGAAATATGTCGTTATTGTAGATATCTTATAAAACAATGACTTATTTGAATAAAAGATCACACAATTTGTTCTTAACATGTCTTATATATGAGATAACACTGGAACTTTATAGCACAGATTCTAAAAACAACCAACTTGTCTCTTACGATTGTTTACAGTCGAGGTCTTTTGTTGTGAGGTAGGCTAATTATAAACTGAAAAATAGTTTCAGGAGCAGATGTGGACTCTGACATAATTGGTTCCTAGTGAACAGTAGATTAAAACTGAGAAAACAGCAGATAGGTCTTAAATTAATCAAATGTCACGAGGACAAGCTGAAAGAACTTGCCGGTTTTTGAGAATTTCAAATGGAGAATTAGCCAACGATTGACTGAAACAAGGGTAACAAACATAATAGCACACGACTTGGTAGGTCTGACTGATATAGTAAAGGTAAAATAGCAGAAAATGGGCAAAATCGCAAGGCACAATGGAAATTTTTAGATAATGTACACGGTACTGAGTTTAAGTCAACCAAGTAAAACATAAATATGCTCAGATGAAGCAAGCAAGAGGAAATACAGACATCTAAATACAGAGGAGAAATGTCAAGCTGTAAGGGGGGTAAAGACCATTGGAAAGACAGATTTGCAGTACTGAAGATTATGTTTAGGAGAAAACTGAAACAGCTGTATGAATACGAGGTGTGGCTAGAAAAAAACCAGACTAGTACTGGTGAAACAATAAAACGAATGCAATAAGGCTGAAAGTCGCGTGGCCTGTCACGTGACTCTCGCTCCGCCTACCGCTCGAGTTTCATCTGCCTCCTGCACTCAGTCTGCCCGTGGCGTCTGTTTTAAGTAGTTGACGTTTTGTCTGTGCGTCGGAAAATGTTGAGTGTACAGAAAGAACAGCGTGTTAACATCAAATTTTGTTTCAAACTAGGAAAATCTGCAAATGAAACGTTTGTAATGTTACAACAAGTGTACGTCGATGATTGTTTATCGCGAACACAAGTGTTTGAGTGGTTTAAACGATTTAAAGATGGCCGCGAAGACACCAGTGATGACACTCGCACTGGCAGACCATTGTCAGCAAAAACTGATGCAAACGTTGAAAAAATCGGTAAACTTGTTCGACAAGATCGCCGTTTAACCATCAGAGCAGTGTCTGAGTTAACAGGAGTTGACAAGGAAAGTGTCGAACAAGTTTACCGATTTTTTCAATGTTTGCATCAGTTTTTGCTGACAATGGTCTGCCAGTGCGAGTGTCATCACTGGTGTCTTCGCGGCCATCTTTAAATCGTTTAAACCACTCAAACACTTGTGTTCGCGACAAACAGTCATCGCCGTACACTTGTTGTAACATTACAAACGTTTCACTTGCAGATTTTCCTAGTTTGAAACAAAATTTGATGTTAACACGCTGTTCTTTCTGTACACTCAACATTTTCCGACGCACAGACAAAACGTCAACTACTTAAAACAGACGCCACGGGCAGACTGAGTGCAGGAGGCAGATGAAACTCGAGCAGTAGGTGGAGCGAGAGTCACGTGACAGGCCACGCGACTTTCAGCCTTATTGCATTCGTTTTATTGTTTAACCAGTACTAGTCCGGTTTTTTTCTAGCCACACCTCGTATCTAGAGTTCAGACAGCAAGCTAATACTAAACATAGAAATGGGTGCTCAAAAACGCAAGGAATACTTAGGAGGGCAATATAAAGGAAAGTAACCTGAAGACTATATTATAGAAAGGGAAGAGTAAATAGAAAACATAGAAAATGTTGTGAGGGAAGGCTAACCAAAGGCTGCGTTTTATTGGCAGGACACTTGGAAAATGTAACAGACCTACTAAGTAGACTGCCTACACTACGCTTGTCCGCCATCTTTTAGAATACTGCTGCGAGGTGTGAGATCCTTACCAGAAAGGACTTACGGAGTACATCTGAAAAGTTCAAAGAAAGGCAGTACGTTTTGTATTATCGCGAAATATGGGAGAGAGTGTCACAGAAATGATACAGGATTTGGGCTGGAAATCATTAAAAGAAACGCGCTTTTCGTTGCGACGGAATGTTCTCACGAAATTCCAATCAGCAACTTTCTCCTCCGAATGCGAAAATATTTTGTTGACGCCGACGTACATAGGGAGGAACGATCACCAGTATAAAATAAGGGAAATCAGATCTCGTACGGAAAGATACAGGTGTTAATTTTTTCCGCGTGCTATACGAGTTTCGAATAATAGAAAATTGTGAAGGTGGTTCGATGAACCTTCTGCCAGGCACTTAAATGTGAATTGCAGAGTATCCATGTAGATGCAGATGTAGAAGATGTGATGAGATACTGGGAGAACAATATGATATATCACTGTAAGGTCTTTGTCGAAACAAGTCATCTGCAGCAGACAAAGTTCCCACAGATTTACTGGGATCCTTCGGAAGAATAATCATGATAAAAAATTATTGCAATTTGTATGTAAGATATTTAGGACGTGCCTCAGACATCAAAAAAATGTAATAATTCCAAATCCAAGGATGGCGGATGCTGACAGGCTTGCGTATGACCAAATCATAAATTTTATAAGTCGTCGGTGCAAAATCTGACACGTATTATTCAGAGAAGAATGGAAAAAAGGGCAGAAGTTGAAATCAGCAAAGATCTGGAGGGGATTCATGAGAAATGTAGAAACACACGAGCCAATAACGGCGCCAAGAATTATCTTAGAAAATAGAACGAGAATGGCAAAGCTACATTCGTAAAAACTGTATATTTAGAGAAAGCATTCGACAATGTTATACTACCTGAAATTTTGAGGGTAGCAGGGATTAAATACTTGGAGCGAAAGGTTCTTCACCACAGTGGAATTGCAATATTGAAAGGGCATGAAAGAGAAGCAGCAGTTAAGAAGGAAGAGAGATAGGTTTCAACATATACCCAGTCTGTACATATATTTTACAGTCAGTAGAGGAAACCAAGAATACGTTCTGAAAAGAAATTAAATTTCAGGGAGAGGCGTAAAATTTAGAATTTTTCCGATAATTCTGTCTTTCTGTCAGAAGCGGAAAAGGATTCGAATGAACAGTTGAACGAAAGCACAGTGTCTTGAAAAGAGGTTACAAGATGAACATCAAGACAAGTAAAACAAGAGTAACGGAATGTAGTAAACGAGGTTAGAATGCGGAGCTTAGATTGGGCAATGAGACACAGAAAGCAGCAGTGGAGTTTTGCTGTGTGGTGTGGCGAAACAATGGTCTAATGAATTTGTTTTCCTAAACACATTATTTTAAGAAAAAAAGAAGTGGCGATAAATAATGAAGCCAGAGAGCTTAAAGCTGTTCAGAATGTGCAAATGTATGTCACAATAAAAAGTTACACGTCTCAACTCGAAAGGGCTAATATTTTGTTCAAAATCGTCGTTTCCACGAACACTTGAAGGAATTAAGTATTAGAGTCAGAAAGATGAAAATACCTATGTAGCCTGACTTTGACATAAAACCACTGAATATGTTAAACCAATAAGCTACGTCTATTAGTTTTCAAGTTATTTGCTAAAAAACTAAATTTGGAACGAAAATGTCCCTTCTCATAATTGATTAAGTATCATTAGTATTTATTTTAGAAAGTTCTAAATACAGCACTTGATTACAATGATGACGTAATACAGCTGTACCAAGTTTCAAAACTTTATGTAAATAACAATCATTACAAGTAATCTAAAAGAGGCATTTCAGAGGTTATGTTCTACTGTCGGTTCCGTTCTATAAATTTTACAATCATATAAAAATTAAGAAGGCTGTAAATTGTTAAACTACAGAGATTTTAATTAAAATGTGTCGGTGAAAGTGGCCATTTACATACTGTTGCCTGTGCCTAGGATTGCTGAGAGCAGATGTTGGGTTCGGCGCTCCACTACGCCTGTATACAAATATGGCAAAAGAGCCAGTGAGAAGAGACACCTCGCACTGGGATATCGATCTGTACGCGGTAGTGAAACGCCTGTCTGCATTGTGCTAGGATGACGTCACAGCTAGGCAGCTACCAAACCCGTTTAGGAAGTGAACTGGCGAGGACTGTACACCGCCCTGGGTGTCGTAGTTTTCACGTAAGTAGTTGTTCGTGTGCCGCCTGTAATGTTGACAACACAGTGTGGCAAAAGGAGAGATTATTTTTCACATTTAAGGAGAGCATTTAGAAGTAGAGCAATAGATCGTTTTGCTTAGAACTTACCGTAGGGGTCGCCTCTGAACTGATAATAGTGCTGTTTCCGAAAAGGACATTATTATTGTTATCAGGAGTATTATTACGTTTGTGTGTGTGAACTTTTACTCAATATATTAATCAATTACAACTCAAAGCTTACTCATAGTTCCTAATCCCGCTGAGTAAATAGCAAGTAGGAACATTTTCTTTAAGTGAATACAATGAGTAATGTGAACTTGCAGACTGGAAATTAGGGCCAGTATCTTCTCCAGCGCTTTATGCCTTACCCTAGAAGTAGTTTTCAGGCTTTCGTAAATGGCTACGATAATTTAGTCTCCACCCCACATTCGGCAGCAAAATATCGAACGATTCCACAAGCACAGAGACTATGAAGTACAGGAACAGCGAATCTGAAAAAGAAAGAAACATCTAATATAAATTATAGTGTTGTGAAGTCTTTTCTGAGAGTATTTGCCTGTAGTGTAGCTGTATACCGAAGTGAGACATGGGAGGTTAAAAATTCAGACAGAAAGACAAAAGAAGCTTACGAAATGTGTGTTTCACAATAAGATTAAAGGTTAGACGTGCAGATAGGATAGCTTTACGTAAAGGCACAGAACGGAATTGGGGAAAAATTTATGACACAAGTTTACTACAAGGAGAGACTGGTTGTAAAGACTTATCCTGAGACACCAAGAAACAGTCAGGTTTGTAATGGAGGAAAGTGTAGGGGCAAAAGTTGTACAGAAGGCTCTAAGCATGAATACAGTAAGGTAAGTGGATGTAGTTTCAGTACTTATTCGGAGATGCACAAGACAGGTTGTAACCTCCCCCTCACTTATCGACCTTAATGACAGTGAAAAATTAAACCGCGTGTACCTAATGGAAATTTGGGAAAAGCAATCGTCACCGAGGTTAATTTGTCGGTAAAGAGGGAGGAAAGGGTTACATCTAAATGAAAGGAAAAATGCAAATGAAACTGGTGGAAATTAATTTTGAAATAGGGGTAAAGTTAATAAAGAAAGTAAATGTGCGGCCGTTACGTTAACAATCAACTAGCGGTAATTAGATATTTGAGATTTGGGGGAAATTACGGTCGCCAGTCCTAAGGACAATTACTATAGTAACTGAAAAAGAAAGATTATTACACATATAATTAGCACTAGAAGCGTGGCAACTGAAGGTTGACAAGTGTAGTGTGAAAACTGAAAGTTTGTCAGAAGTAATAAATTTCGCTACACTTAATTTAGCAAAAGAATTAATAAAACCGGAAAATGGAAAGTTAATTTATAGACTGAAGTTAATAGTGAGCTTTTTTTCTGAAGCACATCGAAATTCAGTAAAATACGGCTAGTCTTGGACTACCTCAACAATCACTTCAAAGGCAACTTGACTCTACGCAATTTAGAAATAAGAGATTTAACTTTGAACTTGAATTAAATGATTCTGAACAATTAACAATAGTAAAATTTAGTACGTACCAAGCTGAGCTGCAGTTACAGGTAAGCTAAAATATGGTAACAAAACTAGCACTCTTAATTTGTGCTTGTGTAATCTAAGTATTGTAGCCAGCTATGAATACTTTAACTGAACTTTGAAATTAAAGCAGTGAAATGGAATTATGCTGGCGTTTGAATTTCAACGACACTCGGGTTCATTTCGGAAAAGGAAGGGACCCTGCTTGGTAATGCAATTGGGACAATGAGCAACAAAGGTTCATGCTAAGTAGCTGTAATTTTGTGATGCAACAATTTTAAAAGTTTGAAAAGCTGAGGTCTGCCATACAGTTCTAAAAGTTTACGTGCTTCCAGTCTTCCTTGTTGGTTGATTGAAGGTTTGAAGCCGTCGATCGAGGATGTGGCGACAGTCACTCATTGTCGGCCGTCGCTGTTGCAGAAGCTGGATGTTGGCGCGCCTTCTTCTCGACACGGTCACCAGGCGAAACGGGCTCTTGATGTGCGCCAGCCAATGCTTCCCGTCCGCGACACCATGTCAGAAACTATCATCGCAAGTCGAGCACAATTACATGCTGCCAAACCCCGAAAGCGCGGCAACTCGCGGGAGCTTCACACCACACACCTGCTCCACTCGCTACTCCAGCCAGACTCTCTAGGCTCAGCCCGCGCTCCACGCGACAGAGTTAACACTACCAAAGATCCTCAACACTTTCGTTCTCCACACGACCTATCGATGTATTCGTTCGATAGTATAGTTTTCCCTAGGCCAGACCCAGCGTATAAATACAAATAATATTCACAAAACAAACCAACATAAATGCATATATATATATATATATATATATATATATATATATATATATATATATATACAAACAGTAAAACAATTACAATATATAAAGAGACAGAAATGTCGTATCTTGAGGTAACAAACCAAGGAAAAAAAATTATAGTACAATAGATGGAAATAGGAGGATATGCATTTCCGGCGTTACAAGGTTAGCTCAGAGGGCTGCATAAAACCAGTTTTCCCAAATGTACGGCGTTTCCTCCTCACATATGATCGACGTACTCTTTCTTGTAACTTTAAGTGACTCATGTTCACCTCTTCAGAACTTCTGATATATCCTGTGCACTGTAGGAGTTATTTCTATCTTCTATCAATTGTTTCATATTCGATAATCCAATGCGTTAACAACTTTCAAAATTGTGCTCTTTTATAAGTGTGTTAGCTTTCACTGACACAACCCTTTAAATGATACTGTCAAGTAAGTGGAATGATGGAATAAAAATCGAGGTTGTGAATAGGCCTATTCATACAGTACACTTCTCAGTGGATTTGGCCATGTTTAATGATCGAAAGGGTATGTTGATTAACTGTAGGCTATCATCGAAGTTCACTAAAATAAATCACTATAATAATTTTGCAACTCACTGCGTAAAAGTGTATGAGTGTAATGTAGTCCTTGAGGCAGTATTTGAAGGTATACCTCCAAAATGGATTCTATTGGCTTTGTAAACTGAAAGTAGTTCATGATACGTTAGTCTTCCATTCATCACAACAAATTTTTATGCCCAACATTGGAGGTAGCAGGAAGCTACCCCCTCGCCACCCCCTTTCCTGTTGCAGAATAATTGTGTCTTTACAAGATGTGCTAGTCACAGATGCCACAAGGCGTCATATCTAGTACTCACTCAACATGGGCTACACAAAATGAAACAAATAATAAAGATTTATTAAGAGAATTTATAAAGAATAAATACTCAGCTTTGATCATTGGATGATGAGTGCCACATTAGCGAATGTGCAATACCCTAATATAAACTAACGCATTGAAAGAGAAATATCTAACCTAGAGATGTTCCGTTTGGAGTGACATGTCTAAGACTTTGAGTCTGGCTCTGATTTGTTTATGACTTTAGACTCGACACCCAGAATTTAACAGTGCAATGCTAATACGTTTATAGCGGCTGGCTATTGGAGATCACAAAATCTCTGTATATTCGTTTTAAACTCGCTAGTGGGACGTTGGGAGACTCGGCTAGTGATTATCGATTGCTGCCCTTTCAAATAAAGACTCGTACTTGAATTTGTTGTCAGGTACAGGGCGCTTTGACGTTACGACTATTAGGACCTTTATACACTGTGTAAGCAAAATCTAGACTCAACATTTACTGTGCTCTAATGCTTAGGGGTATTTTACCAAGTGGCATCTGCAATGGTGTTGTCTCCATGCTGGATCTGAAACGCTAATTCCCTACTCTGGCCTTGACTGAATTCACTCAGTCACAACCTTCCTGCATTCTGTAGAACAGTTAGCTTTCCCTAGTCGAAATAATGTCTATTGTACACTCGGTATGGGTTGGAGCAACGAGCACAATTTATTTGCCCGAAAAAATTTCCACAGAAATAATAACTACCGCTTTTCTATCTGTCACCACGATACGTGAAACATGTCATCCTGACTTTACAGAACGCAAAGCTCTTGCTTATTTTCACACACTTGTGCGGTCCACTGCGAGACGAGAGAGAGAGAAATTTTAGGTCTCAAATTGCTTTTATATCATGGGGATCTCCCCACTGTGTCACGTCGATGTCGCCAAGTATGGCTTCAGCCAATCACCGTCTCGCAAGAGATGGATACATTTTTATTTTTCCTGCTGTGTCGCAGCCTATCCCTGTTAGTGATGTGCAGCCACTTGCCCTTGGTCCCAGCCTTACTTACTTAACCCTTCTGCGGTGAAGCTCGCCATTCTCGTGCTAAATAGCAGTTTTCCGATATCATTAACCACCTGCTCGGTTTGTCTCCAAAATGCGTTTCACTTTAACTTGTTCGTTCATGCCAGTGCATACTGGTAGAGATTGTTTTGTTAGTTTTCGTTACATGAGGTTAACTGAACTGCAATTGCCTTTTGTTTATACGGTATAATAATTACACTCCTGGAAATGGAAAAAAGAACACATTGACACCGGTGTGTCAGACCCACCATACTTGCTCCGGACACTGCGAGAGGGCTGTACAAGCAATGATCACACGCACGGCACAGCGGACACACCAGGAACCGCGGTGTTGGCCGTCGAATGGCGCTAGCTGCGCAGCATTTGTGCACCGCCGCCGTCAGTGTCAGCCAGTTTGCCGTGGCATACGGAGCTCCATCGCAGTCTTTAACACTGGTAGCATGCCGCGACAGTGTGGACGTGAACCGTATGTGCAGTTGACGGACTTTGAGCGAGGGCGTATAGTGGGCATGCGGGAGGCCGGGTGGACGTACCGCCGAATTGCTCAACACGTGGGGCGTGAGGTCTCCACAGTACATCGATGTTGTCGCCAGTGGTCGGCGGAAGGTGCACGTGCCCGTCGACCTGGGACCGGACCGCAGCGACGCACGGATGCACGCCAAGACCGTAGGATCCTACGCAGTGCCGTAGGGGACCGCACCGCCACTTCCCAGCAAATTAGGGACACTGTTGCTCCTGGGGTATCGGCGAGGACCATTCGCAACCGTCTCCATGAAGCTGGGCTACGGTCTCGCACACCGTTAGGCCGTCTTCCGCTCACGCCCCAACATCGTGCAGCCCGCCTCCAGTGGTGTCGCGACAGGCGTGAATGGAGGGACGAATGGAGACGTGTCGTCTTCAGCGATGAGAGTCGCTTCTGCCTTGGTGCCAATGATGGTCGTATGCGTGTTTGGCGCCGTGCAGGTGAGCGCCACAATCAGGATTGCATACGACCGAGGCACACAGGGCCAACACCCGGCATCATGGTGTGGGGAGCGATCTCCTACACTGGCCGTACACCACTGGTGATCGTCGAGGGGACACTGAATAGTGCACGGTACATCCAAACCGTCATCGAACCCATCGTTCTACCATTCCTAGACCGGCAAGGGAACTTGCTGTTCCAACAGGACAATGCACGTCCGCATGTATCCCGTGCCACCCAACGTGCTCTAGAAGGTGTAAGTCAACTACCCTGGCCAGCAAGATCTCCGGATCTGTCCCCCATTGAGCATGTTTGGGACTGGATGAAGCGTCGTCTCACGCGCTCTGCACGTCCAGCACGAACGCTGGTCCAACTGAGGCGCCAGGTGGAAATGGCATGGCAAGCCGTTCCACAGGACTACATCCAGCATCTCTACGATCGTCTCCATGGGAGAATAGCATTCTGCATTGCTGCGAAAGGTGGATATACACTGTACTAGTGCCGACATTGTGCATGCTCTGTTGCCTGTGTCTATGTGCCTGTGGTTCTGTCAGTGTGATCATGTGATGTATCTGACCCCAGGAATGTGTCAATAAAGTTTCCCCTTCCTGGGACAATGAATTCACGGTGTTCTTATTTCAATTTCCAGGAGTGTATTTTCCATGGATCTCATACTGTATCGTCCTGTCGTTATTGATCAAGCTCATGTAAGGTCCGTAAAATCCAGATGCCTTCCCTACAACAGGAACTTGTCGAGCGTGTACAGTGTTTCGCCACTTACCCACGACCACTGACAAATAATTGTTAAGAAAAAATTCGAGATGTTGCAACTTACAAGTTAATTTCATTGAAGTTAGCCAATCAGATCGTTGCGCACACAAACTGAAGTGGCCCACCAGAGACGGTGTCAACAAAACTGCTCTTCGTTTGGTTTCTCAAAACTGAACATGTGAGCGATACAAAACTTGGACATTTGACAGTAGTAAGAATCGATCACGAGCTAAAGGCTGAGCATTCTCGTACACTATCATCTGTGTTACGAGAACAACTGATGCTAATTGTGTCTGGCTGGGCACCTGAAACTGCGTGCATAATGGACTCATGGGCTAATTTTAATGCTATTTAACTTGTAAACATCGCAACGTATCGAATTTTTTCAGCAATTATTTCTTAGCACAACCTAACCTACCCTACAACATCCTTACTTACACTCCTGGAAATTGAAATAAGAACACCGTGAATTCATTGTCCCAGGAAGGGGAAACTTTATTGACACATTCCTGGGGTCAGATACATCACATGATCACACTGACAGAACCACAGGCACATAGACACAGGCAACAGAGCATGCACAATGTCGGCACTAGTACAGTGTATATCCACCTTTCGCAGCAATGCAGGCTGCTATTCTCCCATGGAGACGATCGTAGAGATGCTGGATGTAGTCCTGTGGAACGGCTTGCCATGCCATTTCCACCTGGCGCCTCAGTTGGACCAGCGTTCGTGCTGGACGTGCAGACCGCGTGAGACGACGCTTCATCCAGTCCCAAACATGCTCAATGGGGGACAGATCCGGAGATCTTGCTGGTCAGGGTAGTTGACTTACACCTTCTAGAGCACGTTGGGTGGCACGGGATACATGCGGACGTGCATTGTCCTGTTGGAACAGCAAGTTCCCTTGCCGGTCTAGGAATGGTAGAACGATGGGTTCGATGACGGTTTGGATGTACCGTGCACTATTCAGTGTCCCCTCGACGATCACCAGTGGTGTACGGCCAGTGTAGGAGATCGCTCCCCACACCATGATGCCGGGTGTTGGCCCTGTGTGCCTCGGTCGTATGCAGTCCTGATTGTGGCGCTCACCTGCACGGCGCCAAACACGCATACGACCATCATTGGCACCAAGGCAGAAGCGACTCTCATCGCTGAAGACGACACGTCTCCATTCGTCCCTCCATTCACGCCTGTCGCGACACCACTGGAGGCGGGCTGCACGATGTTGGGGCGTGAGCGGAAGACGGCCTAACGGTGTGCGGGACCGTAGCCCAGCTTCATGGAGACGGTTGCGAATGGTCCTCGCCGATACCCCAGGAGCAACAGTGTCCCTAATTTGCTGGGAAGTGGCGGTGCGGTCCCCTACGGCACTGCGTAGGATCCCACGGTCTTGGCGTGCATCCGTGCGTCGCTGCGGTCCGGTCCCAGGTCGACGGGCACGTGCACCTTCCGCCGACCACTGGCGACAACATCGATGTACTGTGGAGACCTCACGCCCCACGTGTTGAGCAATTCGGCGGTACGTCCACCCGGCCTCCCGCATGCCCACTATACGCCCTCGCTCAAAGTCCGTCAACTGCACATACGGTTCACGTCCACGCTGTCGCGGCATGCTACCAGTGTTAAAGACTGCGATGGAGCTCCGTATGCCACGGCAAACTGGCTGACACTGACGACGGCGGTGCACAAATGCTGCGCAGCTAGCGCCATTCGACGGCCAACACCGCGGTTCCTGGTGTGTCCGCTGTGCCGAGCGTGTGATCATTGCTTGTACAGCCCTCTCGCAGTGTCCGGAGCAAGTATGGTGGGTCTGACACACCGGTGTCAATGTGTTCTTTTTTCCATTTCCAGGAGTGTATTTCTCAGACTGTTTCTGGCGAGCACGTATTTTGCAGAAGAGGAAAATACGGGTATCAGCACCCTCTCTAGCAACTGGCATTACTATAGGCAGATGGAGCTGACTATTTTGGGGACTCATGGTGGAAGCATTAACAGGTACTGCTTCACGAGCACCATCTAAGTGGCGGTTGCTCTGATCTTTGAGGCACCTAGCTTGAAGACTGTCTACTTGGTGCGGCCCTCTGTTGATTTTTCTATCTGCGTGCACACCAATCATCTAGTTAGAGAATACAGACATCGTTTCTCTGTGAACGAAGCGTATATTGGGCTTGACTTACAAGCAAAACTTACATCATCTTCAGCAATATTCCACTATATTACGGTGTTTGGTGGAGGTTACCTCAATCAGCCCTTCCCCTTCCCCTGGTTTCCCGTGTTATCCACATACGGTGTGCGGAAAGAAAGGTTTTCAATAAGTCTCTGTATCAGCTCTAATTCCGCTGCTTCCCGGCCCCACGTCTCTCGCGACGGTCAGTTATCGACATGCAAATGAGAAGGAGTAATATTTTTTTGTGCTTCTTGTGACATTTCCTCTCGGAATTCCAACATTAAACCTTTCCGCAAATGTCAACATCCCTTATCAGGAATGCCACTGGTCAAAGGCGACTGCTAATGTCGCAGTTTCCTCTTTGTCATAAACATATGAGGTATGAAACATTATAAGTTACTCCTATTTTATCATTCACACATTATTTTGTAATACTGTCATCTACATCTACATCTACATCTACATGGATACTCTGCAAACCACATGTAAGTGCCTGGCAGAGGGTTCATCGAACCACCTTCACAATTCTCTATTATTCCAATCTCGTATAGCGCGCGTACAGAACGAACACCTATATCTTTCCGTACGAGCTCTGATTTCCCTTATTTTATCTTGGTGATCGTTCCTTCCTATGTAAGTCGGTGTCAACAAAATATTTTCGCATTCAGAGGAGAAAACTGGTGATTGGAATTTCGTGAGAAGATTCCGTCGTAACGAAAAACGCCTTTCTTTTAATGATGTCCATCCCAAATCCTGTATCATTTCTGTGACACTGTCTCCCATATTTCGCTATAATACAAAACGCGCTGCCTTTCTTTGAACTTTTTCGATGTACTCAGTCAGTCCTATCTGGTAAGGATTCCACATCGCGCAACAGTATTCTAAAAGTGGACGGAGAATCGTAGTGTAGGCAGTCTCCTTAGCAGGTCTGTTACATTTTATAAGTGTCGCGCCAATAAAAGGCAGTCTTTGATTTGTCTTCCCCACAACATTTTCTGTGTGTTCCTTCCAATTTAAGTTGTTCGTAATTGTAATACCTAGGTATTTAGTTGAATTTATGGCTTTTAGATTACACTGATTTATCGTGTAACCGAAGTTTAACGCGGTCATTTTAGCATTCGTGTGGATGACCTCACACTTTTCGTTATTTAAGGTAAACTGCCACTTTTCGCAACATTCCGATATTTCTTCTAAATAGTGTTGCAGTTTGTTTTGATCTTCTGATGACTTTATTAGTCGATAAACGACAGCGTCATCTGCAAACAACCGGAGACGGCTGCTCATATTGTCTCCCAAATCGTTTATATAGATAAGGAACAGCAAAGGGCCCATAACACTACCTTGGGGAACGCCAGAAATCACTTCTGTTTCACTGGATGTCTTTCCCTCAATTACAAGGAACTGTGACCTCACTGACAGGAAATCACAGATCCAGTCACATAACTGAGACAATATTCCGTAAGCACGCAATTTCACTACGAGCCGCTTGTGTAGTACAGTGTCAAAAGCCTTCTGGAAATGCAGAAATACGGAATCGATCTGAAATACCTTGTCAACAGCACTCAGCACTTCACGTGAATAAAGAGCTAGTTGTGTTTCACAGGAACGTTGTTTTCTAAACCCATGTTGACTGCGTGTCAATGGTTCAAATGGCTCTAAGCACTATGGGACTTAACTTATGAGGTCATCAGTCCCCTAGAACTTAGAACTACTTAAACCTAACTAACCTAACGACATCACACACATCCACCCCCGAGGCAGGATTCGAACCTGCGACCGTAGCGGTCGCGCGGTTCCAGACTGAAGCGCCTAGAACCGCTCGGCTACATCGGGCGGCAACTGTGTGTCAATAAACCGGTTTCTTCGAGGTAATTCATTATGTTCGAACATAATATGTGTTCTACAATCCTGCTGCATAACGACGTTAACGATATGGGGATGTAATTTAGTGGATTACTCCTACTACCTATCTTGGATATTGGTGTGACCTGTGCAACTTTCCAGTCTTTGGGTACGGATCTTTCGTCGAGCGAACGGTTGTAATATTGTAAGGAGCTAATGCATCAGCATACTCCGAAAGGAACCTAATTGGTATACAGTCTGGACCAGATGACTTGTTTTTGTAAGTGATTTAAGTTGCTTCACTACTCCGAGGTTATTTACTTCTACGTTACTCATGTTGGCAGCTGTTCTCGATTCGAATTCTGGAATATTCGTCTTCTTTTGTGAAGGCATTTCGGAAGGCTATGTTTAGTAACTCTGCTTTGGCAGCACTGTCTGCGATCGTATCTCCATTGCTTTCGTGCAGAGAAGGCATTTATTGTTTCTTGCCGCTAACATACTTCACATACGACCAGAACCGTTTTGGATTTTCTGCCAGGTTTGGAGACGAAGTTTCGTTGTGGAAACTGTTATAAGCATCTCGCATTGAAGTCCGCGCTAAATTTGGAGATTCTGTAAAAGATCGCCAATCTTGGGGATTTTGCGTCTGTTTAAATTTGGCATGTTTGTTTCGTTGTTTCTGCAACAGTGTTCAAACCCGGTTTGTGTACGAAGGAGCATCAGCTCCGTCGTTTGTTAATTTCTTTATTATCAAATCTTGGAAATTTTTGGTAAGGTCTTATGGGACCAAACTGCTAAGGTCATGCCCGAGGGAGGACTTGAACCTTTGACGGGGTACTGTCATCTCTTCAGCGGAACAGGGAACGGAATACTTTCATCGTCAGGCACAGAGATCGCTTTGTTGAGAAACTGTTTATTGTCTTTGTTTTCCAGACTGAGACTCACACGCCTGTTGCAGAGCACACTTTTACGGCTGTATTTCTGTGTGGTCGCGAAGTGGCGGCGTGGCAAAGGCTGTGCGGATAGGGCACGCCCTGCTGCCTCTGTGGCGCTTTAAAGGACACAACACGACCCTCTGACAGCGGGCAGTGAATGTTTCCCTGAGACTCGAGATGGACTTTATGGCGGCCTTTTACAGCAGGAGTCTGCAAAGGAACTGGCGACAGAGCTATTCTGTTCTCAACATGAAAGGAGGCAAGTGCAGCGAAGCTGACATTACGCGCTTACAATAAACTACGGGTACGAGAAGGTGTTGCGTGTGACTTGTTCGTATACCGCGTTTATTTGGCACAATAGAGCCAGTTAGCTAGCGTCTATAAAGAATAGTAACAAAGAGGCACTGTCATAAAAACATTCCTGTAACAAATGCAGTATTGGGTTCAGTGCCGTTAATAGACAAGTACGAGTGTGTGCCCATTTACGTCATGACTTAATGACAAGCTTTAAAATTCTTGCAACTGACTCTGAGAGCAGGAAAAACGTTGGTAAGGATCACACATTTCTGAAAATGTGCCTCATCACATCATCACTGTTCCTCATACACATTCCAAAAACAAAAAAAAAAAAAACGCTAAATGACATGTGCCATATACGTATCAGGTGTGTCAGAATCGTAATGAGACTGACAACGCTGCGAACGGCCTGGCAGTGGTGTGTTGTTCTATTTGTGTTGTCCGGTGTGTTCATCATTTCCAGATGCTCAGTCCGAGTTTCAGCTCCGTACAGCCATTACGTGATTTTTCAGGGCGCCAACAGTGAAATTGTGTTTTTGTCCTGTCTTACGAACAGCGGACTTTAGAGCAACGTTTTAGCATCAAGTTTTGTGTTAAACTTGGGGAATCCACGAGTGTGACATCAGAAAAGTTGAAAGAGCCCTATGGAGAACGTTCCGTAACTAGACACAAAACAATCAACCGAAAAAAGCTCCAATGAGTAAATAAAAAATAAAAAAATGTAATTTGCTTTTTTAACGTTAGGGGTATGATGCATAAAGGTTGAAATGGCTCTGAGCACTATGGGACTCAACTGCTGAGGTCATTAGTCCCCTAGAACTTAGAACTAGTTAAACCTAACTAACCTAAGGACATCACAAACATCCATGCCCGAGGCAGGATTCGAACCTGCGACCGTAGCGGTCTTGCGGTTCCAGACTGCAGCGCCTTTAACCGCACGGCCACTTCGGCCGGCCGATGCATAAAGAATTAGTTCCTTCATGACAAACTCTCCCCGAAACGCTGAGGAAAAGGGTAAATCGAATGTCACCGGACACTGCAGGCAAGTAGATGCTGCAACATGAAAACACCCCATGTCAAAAAAATGGCTCTGAGCCTTATGGGACTTAACTTCTTAGGTCATCAGACCCCTAGAACTTAGAACTACGTAAACCTAACTAACCTTAGGACATCCCAAACATCCATGCCCGAGGCAGGATTCGAACCTGCGACCGTAGCGGTTGCGCGGATCCAGAATGTAGGGCCTAGAACCGCTCGGCCACCCCGGCCGGCACACCCCATGTCACATGGCCCTTTCAATCACGGAATTTTTTACTTCAAGAGGCACTGTCCTTGTTTCGCAGCTCCCCTATTTACCTGGTATGAGTTCCTATGACATTTTTTCTTTTCCCAAAATTCAAAAATGTCTTAAAAGAACGTCATTTTGGGACTCTGGAGAACATTCAGAAGAATGTGACCAACATGTTAAACGCCCTGCCAGTTTAAACCATTTAGGCACTGCTACCGAGACTAGGAAAGACTCCTGCAGTGTATAGATGCCGAAGGGAACTACTTTGAATGCGACAGTATTCTTCTTCTTTGGTAGGTAAAGCCATCAGTCTCATTGCTTTTCTGACACACCTCTTATGTGCAAGTGTCACATATTCCTTAGTTCCGCCGCATCTGTTTCTGTGCTGTTTTGTCAGGTGTTGTCATGGAACACGGTTGACAGCAACTTAAATACCGTCCACAATGTGGTAAAAAACTTTATTTACTGATCGTGTCCGAAGGCTACGTTACCACAAACTAACAAAAGTGAGCACTGCGTATGAAATGAGAAACAGTACTTTCACACACGTTGGTCTGGAAATTAGCGACGTGCGACTGTGCTGCTGTTGCCCATATAATATAGAGCTTAGTGCGTGAGCCCAGTCAAAGACAGCATTGGACTAGGGGAGAGTGACTCGTTTTAAACGTAGTCACTGCCCCGCTGACAAACAGAAATTATGCGAAATGAAAGTAGCTGACAAAAGGTCAATGAGAGATTCTTTTAAAGAATTTGAAAGTAATATTTTATCTGCAGATTCTAAAAAAAAAAACAAAAAATTTTGGTCGCATGTAAAATCTATTAACGCTACAAATAATTCAAACCTTCTCTTGCTGACAGTATGGGTAATGTAACTGATGATGATAAACAGAAGGCCGAAATTCTAAGGCTAGCTTTCAAAAACTTGTTTACGGTAGAGGACTGCAGCACCATTCCCCCTTTCAGTTATCGAATAAACGCAAGGGTGGCTGACATAGTGTTTAGTGTATCTGGGATTGTAAAACAGTTAAGATGCTTAGACGCCAGGAAGGCATCTGGCCCAGACGGTATCCCCGGAAGACTTTATGCTGACTGTGCTACAAATGTAGCACCATTCTTATACATAATCTATCAGAGATTATTGGAACAGCGGAGAGTTCCACGGGACTGCAAGAAGGCCCAGGTCATAGCAATCTATAAAAAGGGTAGAAAATCAGATGCACATAATTACCGGCCAATTTCACTGACATCGATTTGTTGTAGAGACATGGAACATATTTTGTGTTCAGACATAATGACCTTTCTAGACTCTGAGAAGCTCATCTGCAGAAACCAGCACGGTTTTAGGAAACAGCGATCATGTGAGACACAGCTGGCCCTCTTTGTGCATGATACACAACAGGCTCTAGATACCGGCTCCCAGTTTGATGCCATATTTCTCGACTTTCGAAAGGCGTTCGACTCAGTTATGCACTGTCGCTTGCTCCAAAAAGTGCGCGCTTATGGCCTATTCGATGACATGTGCGGTTGGATAGATAGTTTTCTAACAGACATGGAGCAGTATGTCGTCCTGAACGGGGTAACTTCAACAGAAACTAGCGTAACTGGAGTTGTGCCCCGGGGCAGCGTAATAGGTCCTCTGCTTTTTACGATTTACATAAACGATCTGGTTGATGGTATTGACAGCGGCCTTAGACTGTTTGCCGATGATGCTGTAGTCTACAGGAAATTAGTGTCACACTAAAGTTGTGAACAAATCAATGAGGATTTGCAGAAAATAAATGAGTGGTGTAATGACTGGCAGTTATCTCTCAGTATTAGTAAGTGTAACCTACTGCGTATAACAAGGCGAAAATCTCCATTAATGTACGAATTTTGGAAACGGTAACATCCGTGAACTATCTGGGTGTGACTATTCGAAATGATCTCAATTGGAATGATCAGATTACACAAGTAACGGGCAAGGCGAACTCCAGATTGCAGTTTATTGGTAGAATCCTGAAGCGATGCAGTCCTTCAACAAAGGAAATAGTTTACAATAACTTATTACGTCCAGCCTTAGAGTATTGTTCGTCTGTATGGGACCCTTACTAGTTGGGTCTCATTCAAGAGATTGAGACGGTCCAAAGAAGAGCGGCAAGATTCGGGAAATTATAGCTCGTACTGAGGCGTTCAGTGAGTCGTTCTTCCCTCGCGCGACCCACGAGTGGAACAGACGGGGGGAAATATGACTTTGGCCCGAATTGTGTTCTCCGCCAGACACCGCTTTATGGCTAGCGTAGTAGATGTAGATGTAGATGTCGTTTATAAAGTGTCCCTGTTTCAACATATATATCCCAGCAGCTAGTTGGCGAAGCGGCTGGCCCATTCTCGGCCTGGACCTACTGAGATTGCACTGAAAGAGCTGATCTTAATCATCTAAAATTGGCAATATATGCATCACGCAACGACGGAAGTCAAATGTCACTATGTTGTTGTTGTTGTGGTCTTCAGTCCTCAGACTGGCTTGACGCAGCTCTCCGTGCTACTCTATCCTGTGCAAGCTTCTTCATCTCCCAGTACCTACTGCAACCTACATGCTTCTGAATCTGCTTAGTGTATTCATCTCTTGGTCTCCCCCTACGATTTTTACCCTCCACGCTGCCCTCCAATACTAAATTGGTGATCCCTTGATGCCTCAGAACATGTCCTACCAACCGATCCCTTCTTCTGGTCAAGTTGTGCCACAAACTCCTCTTCTCCCCAATCCTATTCAGTACCTCCTCATTAGTTATGTGATCTGCCCATCTAATCTTCAGCATTCTTCTGTACCACCACATTTCGAAAGCTTCTATTCTCTTCTTGTCCAAACTATTTACCGTCCATGTTTCACTTCCATACATGGCTACACTCCATACAAATACTTTCAGAAATGACTTCCTGACACTTAAATCTATACTCGATGTTAACAAATTTCTCTTCTTCAGAAACGCTTTCCTTGCCATTGCCAGTCTACATTTTATATCCTCTCTACTTCGACCATTATCAGTTATTTTGCTCCCCAAATAGCAAAACTCCTTCACTACTTTAAGTGTCTCATTTCCTAATCTAATCCCCTCAGCATCACCCGATTTAATTTGACTACATTCCATTATCCTCGTTTTGCTTTTGTTGATGTTCATCTTATATCCTCCCTTCAAGACACCATCCATTCCGTTCAACCGCTCTTCCAAGTCCTTTGCTGTCTCTGACAGAATTACAATGTCATCGGCGAACCTCAAAGTTTTTCGTCTGTATGGGACCCTTACTAGTTGGGTCTCATTCAAGAGATTGAGACGGTCCAAAGAAGAGCGGCAAGATTCGGGAAATTAGAGCTCGTACTGAGGCGTTCAGTGAGTCGTTTTTCCCTCGCACGACCCACGAGTGGAACAGACGGGGGAAATATGACTTTGGCCCGAATTGTGTTCTCCGCCAGACAATATATATATATATATATATATATATATATATATATATATATATATATATATATATATATATATATGCTCACTGTACAACTCAGAATCACAGTTTGATTCTGACTTGTATAGTGAGCATCGTCACTGGGGATGAACTAGTCGATTCGAAACTAGTCACCAAAATATATGTACTGAAACTGTGACGGATTTGTGATAAACACGTTATGAAATAAGAGATTGCTTGTCCTCCACCAAAAAAATGATGAAATTACAAGAAAGATGTAGTCCATTTTGACTCATAATGACACATCGTTGATCTATCTGTAACCTCCGCTTCTGCGGTCTGCTTCTTCACCCCGTAACTCCAGATCCCAGTCACTTGAGAGACGTCTAGTTGAGGCACTGTAATGTTTAACCAGGAGGAAGTTATTTATTATATTCAGACCCCTGACGCCATTTGTCGTTTTTGATGTGGTAGAATATCTCCACAAGTTTCTCTGTTATTCTGCGGAACCGTTTGTTGTCTTGGCTGGAATACATAGATTGTTATTCATAAGTTGTCAACACATTCCATTACTCGGTCAATGCGAAAAATTCTCGTCATATGTCAGTAAGCACAAATCAGCTTGTCAGTACAGTTTCTGTATTTTGGTAGGTCGTAAGCAACTTTCGGTCATGCGACGTATTTCATTAAGGGCAACATGCTCTTGTTTGGCATGTTTACATCTCTACCACATTGGTCACGTACTATCAGCAACAGAAAAGAAGAGTCCCAGCGAAGATCTCCTAAATGTTTCCTGCTGTACTCCTGTGCTGTGTTAACCGACACCATCAACACATCTACATCTGAATGTACATGTCAACCCTGCAACCCACATTTAAATGTTTGACAGAGTGTTCACAGAACCACTTTTCAAAGTATTTCTCGACTGTTCCACTGGCGAGTACCATGTGGGAAAACTGAACACGTATATCGCTCCGAGTGAACTATGACTTCTCATATTTTATTCCTATGGTTATTTCTCCCAGCGAAGACGGAGTTAAGAAACTACTATTATTAGATTCAGAGGAGAAAGTTGGTAATTGAAATTTCGTTAAAAGATACCCCTGCAAAGAAAATCGCTCTTTTAAAATGTTGACAGCCCGACTCATACATCAAATGCGTGATACTCCCTACCCTATTTTGCGATGATATTAAACGAGCAGCTGTTCATTGATCTTTTTCGATATCGACCTTCGATTTAACTGGTAAGGATCCCATACTGCGCTGCACAAGACGGACAAGCATGGCGCAGGCAGAGTCTTTAATGAAATATCCTAAATGATCAGCCAATAAAACGCAGTCTCTAGTTCGTCAAGCCCAAAATATTTTGTACTTGTTTTGTAAACAAAACTGCATTTTCCTGCGGCTAGTTACTTTATTTATTCCATATGCGTTTCGCCTTACCCTGTTCTAAGGCATCTTCGAGGGGGGGGGGGGGGGGGAATCTATAACGATACAGTTTTGTAAGTCTTACATTATTAAACAGTTCACTTCGTGATATTTTCGTAAAAAAAGTAATTACTTACGATTTTCTGATCTGCGTTTCCTCACATCTGGTGTGGAGGTCGCACTATCACTGCCATACAATCACATCTTTGTGTTCTGGCCTTCCTCACACTGTTCGCCATGTTTCTCACTCTTTATTGTGGTGGACTATTGTTCTTTTGTCACTTGATACAACTATTTCGTCGCACACTGTTTTTCACAACATAAATATCGCGACTGCATTACGTGTTTCATCTTCTTTGGTATGTTTACGTCTTTGTTGCCAACCTAACGAGGTACTCGTATATTTTCGAGACTAACTTCTATTTATATTTATGATGTTTATACCGTGTGTGTGTGTGAGAGAGTGAGAGACATAGGGAGATAGGGATATTTTTTGGGGGGATGGGTTTGTACTAGCAGTTAGCGGGTGGGTGAAACCTGATTTGACTTTTCGTTTCAATGTTGTGTGGAGGGTTCATGGATGAGTGAGTGTAAAGATGTTGGGTTCTATTGTTATTATATTGCACAGTATTATTATATTAATACTTTTTGCAAACGTTATTCTATTATTTGATCTATTAGTGTAAATAATGAATTGCTTGGCATGTGTGCTTGGTCGTTCAACAGGATTTTCCCTTCTGCTTTGGTTTTATGTATGTGGTAATATTTTCTATGTGACGGCTGCAATTCAAGTTGTTCGTAATCGTAATCCCTACACACTGACTTGAACTTACGACCTTAAAATTTGTGCAGTTTATCGTTTAACCGAATTTAACGGTTTTTCTTTGTGCTCATGTGGAGGACCTAACCCTTTTTATTGTTCATTGTCAACCACCACTTTTCACACTAGACACATATCTACACGTGGTGTCTTTCATTTCGGACACCGAAAGAAGGGACACGACTTTGACCCTGCAGCCACTATGAATCAAAAGAGAAGGGAATTAAAGACATTAGCTGCCAGTGGGCACTGATTTTTATCATTTGGGCCAGTTGCAAATTTGTACCGAACTGGGGTTCGAAACCTGGTGTCTTATTTACTAGGGAGATGCGCTGACCACGACGCCATCTACACGCAGCGGTCACCACAACCGCACGGACTGTACTAGCATCCCTCCAGTCAGACCAAAATTCTCAACTTATATCACACACTACTGATGAGTCCCTGCTCATTGGCGCCACTAAGAGTTTCAGCTTAGTGTGAGTTTTCACTGAAGTGATCACCGTCCATCAATTTGCTTCACTGACAAGGATCTCATAAAATTTCAATCACCAGTTTTCTCCTCCGACTGCGAAAACATTCTGTTGGCCCACCTACATAGGGAGAAACGATCATCACGATAAAATAAGAGAAATCAGGGCTCGCACAGAAAAATTTAAGTGCTTGTTTTTCCCGCGTGCCGTTCGAGAGTGGAACGGTAGAGAGACAGCTTTAAGGTGGTTCACGGAACCCTCTGCCAGGCACTTTATTGTGAATAGCAGAGTAATCACGTAGATGTAGATGTAGATCAAAGCCCACTGGCAGCTAATGTCTGTAGTTTCCTCGAGTCTTGATTGATGGTGGCTGCAGGATCAAAATGGTGTCTGTTCTTTCGGACACACACCTCGTACAGCAGTCGGCGAGAGGCTGCTGGTAATGGAATTAATGGGCGTAGGCACTACATCAATGGCGTGTGGCATAAGTTGAAAATTTGGGGCTGACAGGGTGCGTGCTAAGGTAGTCCGTGCAGTTGCAATGGTCGCTGTGTCCGGTTGGCGTAGTGGAAAGTGCATCTGCATCATGAGCTAGAGACCCGGTTTCGAATGCCGGTCTGGCACACCTTTTCAACTTGTCCCATGGATATGAAGCAATGTCCACTGGCAGCTAATGTCATGAATTCCCTTATGGATTCATTTATCTTGTTTCAGGCATAAACATTTCGAAATTCGTTGTTTCGATCTTCCTCATCTTGCTTACGACGGAGTCGTGTATCTTAAGTTGATCTAAACTCTCTCCCAAGTGCGCCGCATTGTGTAGCGTCGCAAGTGATTTTGGAAAGATGTGTCTGCTATTCTGCTTTTAAAATGGAAAGGCTTACGTCTAACAAGATTTCAGCTTCAGTTGTTCTCAGTAAGTCGAAAGTTTCTTCAGAGTATTGAATGAGGTCTGTTCAGAAGTTTGGAAAGTGCTGACGTGGACAGTAATATGCGAGGAATTCACCGGCAACTGAGGGGATAAGACTCTCCCACCAGCGTGCGAATTCCTTGACAGGAAAGCAGTTTGCTTTGAGCTTTAGGCCTGTGCGGACGTGTATGGGGATATACGACTGTAAATAATAAAGTGCGTTTTATCCGTAACCGTGCCGTTATTAGTCGTTGGCTTCATCCTTTCTTGGGGTAAACCACTGGTTTCTGAATTCTGTACATTAGCTAACGCTCTTTGAAATGGAGCCATCTTACAACTATCGTACACCGAGTTTTTTAGCACAGGAAGCGTTCAGTGCTTTACATTAACATATTCAACGACCGCTGCCTGTGAAACACGAAAACGACATGCCTCACTGCAGTGCCACCTGTCTTGACAAAGCTACCCGCATTACTGAACAATGGGTACCGATGAACAATCTAGTGGGAGACTTCGTTTACGACCATCAACAAACCGCGCGACACAGTGCTGTGGATGAAAATTGCAGACTCTTCTCCGACACCGTCGTTCCTGCCACGCCGCTTGCGGATCCGACCCACCCATTCGTACTGCAGCACGGCTGGACAGCTTACATACATCCCCTCCGACATGCCTCTCCGGACACTGATAGGCCGCTAGCACGGCCACACAATAGTGGCGTCCATGTACGCCTTAGTTCGCAACTTACGCTACCGCCATTCCGTCCGTACAAACGGCGTTGTGCTTCGCGAACGGCATTTCCAATGACAGTGAGAAATTCGTCACATTGCTGTGCCATCTAGGCGAACATGCAGACATTATCAATGGTATCATTTTGGCACCCCTAAATAACAACAAATATGACAAAAAATGGTTCAAATGGCTCTGAGCACTATGGGACTTAACATCTATGGTCATCAGTCCCCTAGAACTTAGAACTACTTAAACCTAACTAACCTAAGGACATCACACAACACCCAGTCATCACGAGGTAGAGAATATCCCTGACCCCGCCGGGAATCGAACCCGGGAACCCGGGCGCGGGAAGCGAGAACGCTACCGCACGACCACGAGCTGCGGACAACAAATGTCACATCTCGAAGTCAGCAGTACCCTTACACCTTTCACGGACGCCGGGGCAGCAAGTGATATACAACGAACTTTTGGCAATGAGGCATCTTTGGTGCCGGATACTAACTCTTGTGGACATTACTCTCATACCCAATCACACACTTTGAACTTTTATTTGTTTAAAATGTGTAGATAAAAGTCCTACGTCAATGTCATAAATTTTCTTTATTAATTATCGTTTTCGGCCCATTGATGAACCATTGAGACCAATCTAAAATATTGTTCAGTGTGTAACAATCATTACACATCGTCGTACTCTTCGAGCTAAGTCGCCTAAAAATGAAGAACCGTATTTGGTTATGTAAGCTGACAATGTTAAAAATTTATCAACTACTGTTGTAGCACCCATATTTTTTTCTTGCCTCTTTTTTACTACTATCGCTCTAACAATATCTCAGTAATGACAAACGTTGTCCATTTACATAACCAACACGGTCTTTCATATTAAGGCAACTTAGGTCTAAGAATATGACGATATATGCTGATTGTCAGGCACTGAACAACCTTTTAGATTGATCTGAGGATGGCTTGTCAATGAGCCGAAACCTGTATTCAACAAAGAAGATTTGTGATATTAGTGTGTGACGTTTATCCACACATGTTTAAAATCAATAGATCCTATATTTACCCAGTGACATTGTCAAAGAGTAACATATTTATTTATTACTATTCTCTTCCTTGATAACAACAATGAACAGTTAGACATGTGCATGAATTTTCATTTTTATTTTCCTACCCAAACATGGAAACAGAATAGATTGTAACAACTACAGAGGTATCTCTTTAATCAGCGTTGTGGGTAAAATCTTCTCAGGTATTGTTGAAAGGAAAGTGCGAGTATTAGTTGAGGACCAACTGGATGAAAATCAGTGTGGGTTTAGGCCTCTTAGAGGTTGTCAGGACCAGATCTTTAGCTTACGGCAAATAATGGAGAAGTGTTATGAGTGGAACAGGGAATTGTATCTATGCTTTATAGATCTAGAAAAGGCATATGACCGGGTTCCTAGGAGGACGTTATTGTCTGTTCTACGAGATTATGGGATAGGAGTCAAACTTTTCCAAGCAATTAAAGGTCTTTACATGGATAGTCAGGCAGCAGTTAGAGTTGACGGTAAATTGAGCTCATGGTTCAGAGTAGTTTCAGGGGTAAGACAAGGCTGCAACCTGTCTCCACTATTGTTCATATTATTTATGGATCATATGTTGAAAACAATAGACTGGCTGGGTGAGATTAAGATATGTGAACACAAAATAAGCAGTCTTGCATATGCGGATGATCTAGTTGTGATGGCAGATTCGATTGAAATATAAGTAATATTTCAGAGCTGGATCAGAAATGTAAGGACTATGGTATGAAGATTAGCATCTCCAAAACGAAAGCAATGTCAGTGGGAAAGAAATATAAACGGATTGAGTGCCAAATAGGAGGAACAAAGTTAGAACAGGTGGACGGTTTCAAGTACTTAGGATGCATATTCTCACAGGATGGCAACATAATGAAAGAACTGGAAGCGAGGTGTAGCAAAGCTAATGCAGTGAGCGCTCAGCTACGATCTACTCTCTTCTGCAAGAAGGAAGTCAGTACCAAGACTAAGTTATCTGTGCACCGTTCAATCTTTCGACCAACTTTGTTGTATGGGAGCGAAAGCTGGGTGGATTCACGTTACCTTATCAACAAGGTTGAGGTTACGGATATGAAAGTAGCTAGGATGATTGCAGGTACTAGTAGATGGGAACAATGGCAGGAGGGTGTCCACAATGAGGAAATCAAAGAAAAACTGGGAATGAACTCTATAGATGTAGCAGTCAGGGCGAACAGGCTTAGATGGTGGGGTCGTGTTACACGCATGGGAGAAGCAAGGTTACCCAAGAGACTCATGGGTTCAGCAGTAGAGGGTAGGAGGAGTCGAGGCAGACCAAGGAGAAGGTACCTGGATTCGGTTGAGACTGATTTTGAAGTAATAGGTTTAACATCAGAAGAGGCACCAATGTTAGCACTGAATAGGGAATCATGGAGGAATTTTATAAGGGGGACTATGCTCCAGACTGAACGCTGAAAGGCATAATCAGTCTTAAATGATGATGATGATGATGATTTTCCTACCCCTTATTGTTTCATTTTCAGTCTTCAACCAATAGATGGTAGCCTTTTTTCTTATTTGTAAGGCCATGGGACATATGCACATTAAAACAGTTAGGATGTCTCTGTATGTGGTGTTGAAGAGCCCGTAACATTGTAGCAGAATTCCTCGCTGTACTTTTCTTACAGCAGTCTTAACTTTTGCTCCCAAACACTGGCACCATAGCCCACAGTTGCAGTTAATACAGATTCACAGTTCAGTCGAATTACGTTCAGAGGCAGACGCAACCTGCTTTGCCTAATGTTAAAAATTTTATCCGTTATACCTTTCCTTTTACTTGCTACAATTTCTGTGTTTACTCTGAATGACCAGCGTTCGTCTAGGTGTACACCTAAATACAGGCTAACAGTATGCCTTCGCATTATCTTCTGGTTTATTTTAACCGGTGGACTCCCAATAAGTGTTGCTGTAAGCAACATTTACATCGATTTCTGTGGAGCTACCCTGATTCGTACCTGTGATGACCACTCTTGCGAGATCCAAAGAGATTGTCGCATTTATTTTTCAGCCCCTTTTATCCACGTTTCTCCTTTTGGCGCCTCAGCGTTGGAGCTGCGAACCACGACATGCAGCGTTGAAATAACGCCGTTTGCTCATGAGTCGCCGACGAAAACGTTTCAGACACACTACTGCTCAGAATCGAAGCCAAAAGTCACAAAGTGGCACAAAGGTCGTCAATGAAACCACTGCTTGCCTTGGGTCGTTGATTCCCACACATTTTGCGGTCGAAAACGACAATTCGTAGTGCGATGAGCAAATGGACGACGTTCTTGACAACCTTTGACACTGCTGACACCTTATGGCCTAATCAACCATTCTGGATGGACGTCACTGAGATGTAATTCTATTGAACATGATCTCAAACATGTGGAGTAGATTGCGACCGCAGTTTTTGTACACGTGCATAGGGTGGAACGACTAGGGACCATCCAAACCCGTTCAACGAAATTTGAAAAAAAAATGGTGCAAATGGCTCTGAGCACTATGGGACTGAGGTCATCAGTCCCCTAGACTCAGAACTAACCTAAGGACATCACACACATCTATGCCCGCGGCAGTATTCGAACCTGTGACCGTAGCAGCAGCGCGGTTCCGGACTGAAGCGCCTAGAGCAGCTCGTCCACAATGGCCGGCTGACGAAATTTGATCGTGATCTAAAGCATCAAACGGTCCTTATGTTTCTTAAGTGCTACTGTTTCACGCTATCCTGTGGCATGAACAAGAAAGGGTGCACAGTGATACATGTGTGAATACAACGGCAGGTAGCTCCTCTAAGGCTACCACTCGAACCCATCCCCCCGCCCCTCCAGTTCGACTAAACCCAAGGTGGCACCTGCTCACATTTATTGATTATTTCAAAAATGTGCCTTTGCTGAGAAAATCTGCAAAATACTCCTAGGCGCCTGCAGGCAACCAGATCACCTCGCAGGTAAGTGGTTGCCCACCTGCAGGCGTCTCTGGCTACTTCACAAGTTTTCTAAGTAAAGGTACATTTTTAAAATTCTCAAGAAATGTGGGCGGGTGCCATCCAAGTCTTTTGCCGAAATGGATGTCTTAGAGGGACGCTTTGCCTTTTTATTCTCTGGAGGAACGCGTAAAACAGCAGCACTGAGAAAGCATAAGGACCCTTTGCTGCTTCTGATTAAGTTCAAATTTCGTGGAATTGTTGTAACTGGTCCCTAATGGTTCCAACATGTAAATGACAGCAAAAATAGCAGTCGCGGTGCACTAAAAAAGGGTGTGATGAGGTTCAGTTGGGATACACCCTAGCGTCCACAGAAAAGTGTTCAAACTTCGAGGGTATCAGCAGTGTCAAAAGTTATCAAGAACGTCTTTCTGAGAACTGTCGTTGTCGAACGTGAAATGCATGGGAATCAATGTTCAACGCAAAGGGGGGGTTTCATTGACGCCCTTTATGCCACCCCCTGAGGCCGTTAACTTTCGGTTCTGAGCGGCGTTTTGTGTCCCGTAACCTCTTCAGCAGGTTACAGTAGTTTACTTTTCCCCGATGTATCTAAAACCTTAACTTTTTTTAAAAGATGGTAAATCCACACATTTCCAATTTTGCTTTGTTTCCCATAGCGCTTTGCTTGTCGTATTGACACTGTCAGTACCCGCACATGGCAATTATATGGCTAAAGAAGTCATATGGATTGGTTTGAGGCAGTTCCGTCATATTCGCTGCTCGCTCGGTTCGGCGGGCGTATTGAATGGATGTGAGCAGTCGCGGATCTGAGCTAGGGATGGTAGAAACCGACTAGTTAACGGGTATTTTGCGGTATCTGCTCGGTCTCGGTTATGACCATTCTTTTCATTTTTCTACTGATAGCCTGGTTTAAAAAACAGCATGTCAATTTCCCGCAATAATAGTGCTAAAATTTTTGGTTTCCCAGTAACACATTTTTTAAAAAAAAAAAAACGAGTAATATTTCCATTGTTTTGAAATAATGGATTATTATATAAATTGGAAAAATCCATCAGCACTATTTTCATAACGACGCCTACAATTGTAAACTAGCAAGAAACACATGACATAACAATGGACACAGCATTACAGAGACAATAACGTACCCTTTGTCATATGGCGTGGCCTCTTGAACGGTGTGCGTGTACGTAGTGTCCAACAGTTGTCTGAGCCTGGTCTATGCGGTAGTTCCCCACTGTCGCTCTCGGACATCGACTATATTGCAGAATGGTAACACGAAGTACCGTATTTTACAAAATGCGGTATTAGTGAGGTACACTGGTCCATTTGCTTTGAGAGATTGAAAACAGGGGGAGGCACAACTAGTTTATGAAGGGAAAAAAAGCAAGGTCCACAGTGTTCCTTGGAAGAGAAGGTAAATTTGACAGGTATATTTATAATTTCGTTGACTTACTATTAACATAGGATGGTAACTGAACTCTTTAATTTGCGTTGCTCCAATACCTATAGAAAAATAAAAGAACAGCAAAAAGTGTGAGGAACATAGAACAGTGAGCTTGATGAGCATGCAGCCAAAGTCTTGCTTAGGACGCTCAACAGAACGCTGTATGGAAAGCTGAATTGCGCAACAGGAGATGAACAATTTAGTTTCAGGCGAGGAGTGGGAAATGCAGGTGCCATTGGGCTACTGAGAGTGATAGGGGAGAGGTACATGGAGAAGAAAAGGAAGGTGTATGTTGTGTTCATTGATCTTGAGAAGGCTTTTGACTGTATCAGATGGGACAAACTGATGGAAACGGAGTTGACTGGAGGGATAGACGGCTAATTAGAAATTTATATTTGAACCAGAGAGCAAGAGTAAGAATAGGAGGTGTGATGAGTGAAGAAATTGAACTGGGAAGAGCTGTAAGTTAAAGTTGTAGTTTATCACCAACACCGGTCAATATATATCTGGAGGAAATTATTAGTGAACGTTTTGATGGAATGAGAGGAGTTTGTATAGGAGGTCGGAGAGTGGAGTGTATAAGATTTTCAGATGACATGGTTGAAATGGCAGAGAGTACAAGAGAGATGGAACAAATGTTAGATGATCTAAACACAAAATTAGAAGAATATGGACTGAAGATTAACAAGAAGAAAACGAAAAGCATGGTAATTGGAGGAAAGGACGGAAAATGTCATATGAAAATAGGGGAAAAGGAAATGGAGCAAGTGAATAACTTCAATTACGTGGGAAGTCTAATAATGGATGATATGTATTGCTCAATAAAAATTGGGAAAAGAATTGCAATGGCAAAAGAAGGATTCAATAGGCAACAGAAATTACTTTGTGGCCCACTAAACAAAGATCTGAGAAAAAGTCAAATCTTACATCTGGAGCGTTACACTATATGGTGCGGAGTGCTGGACATTGAGGAAGGAAGATGAAAGATGATTGGAGGCACTAGAGATGTGTATATGTAGAAGAATGGAAAAAGTGAAATGGGAAGACCGAGCGAGGAATGAAGAAGTATTAAGAAGAGTTGGAGAAGAAAGAAACATGCTGAAAGTTATCAGAAAGAGAAAACGGAACTGGATTGGACATTGTTTGAGGAGTTGTTTATTGAAGGAAGGAATAGAGGAATGGTGGAGGGAAAAAGGGGAAGAGGAAAACGAAGGTATCAAATGCTGGACAATATAAAAGGAGACAAATATTCAGAAACGAAAAGACTGGCTATGGACAGACAAATGTGGAAGAGGCTTAACCCATGACAAGAAGAGGCAGAATACCATACATACATACCAAGACGAAGAACTGATACCATTCAAAAGTGACGCCGCACCCATATCCTTCACTATTGCAATATTTCCTGTAGACAGTGAGATAGATTTCTACTACAGCCTCAACCCTATATCGATCTTAATCTCCTATTTGTTCACATCCATTACAATTTTTCAACGTTCGCAGTCTACGTTTATTACTGGGAGCTACAGCAGTATAAAAAAAAGTAGTTTATTTCAAAAACCTTAAGTACTTGTAACATGTTAAACTGGAGACGAAAGAATCCACTGTAACCGTAAACCGGTTGTTGAGCGATTAGTGCCATCCTTCCCTGCCGACAGCGACCTTTGACGTGTTTAAAATGTCGTGCAACTGATCCATGACGAATCTATACTTTCTGCAGTATAGCCTCGTAGTGATGAACAACTTACAAAAATTGAGACATGACATTTTGTAGATTTTATCGCAGTTACTGCTACATATTAAATTTGCCTTCTCTGGCCATGCACATAAAAAGTCATTTAATTACCGATTCCCAATAGCATCTACAATACGGGGTGTTTAAAAGTCTCTCCGCAGTGCCGTATGGTTGTTAGCCGCGCGTGCCGTATGATTGTTCGCCTGCCTGGGTTACTCCCCTTCTAGTGGACTCTCCCAGCATTCCACTGTTTCGTTTATCTCAGCGAGCGTCAATAGTATCGTTGGTGTGTGTCGTTACGTGGTGACGAGAACGTTTAAGATTAGTTCCTTTGTTCATTTGTTTCGTTTTTGTCACTGTTAAAATTCTAACCATTGAAGAACGTGTGTTTTTAGTCGAATAAGTGTTCAAAGCTGGCGGTAAATACACAGTTTCAGTTCGTCAAACATTTAATTCAGTTTTCCCGGAGACAACACTCCCACATCGCGATACTGTGCGAAATCTGATTAACAAATTTCGAAGTACGTGTTCAGTGACAGATACACCGAGAAGTGGTCGTCCTAGCGTTTTGTCTGAGGCTAAACTACTCGATATTTCCGATAAAATGTCCATGAGTCCGTAAAAGCCAGTACGAAAACTCGCGCAGGTAATCGATGTTAGTGTCGGAGCGGCCCACACAGCTGTAAATAAAAACTTAGAACTTTTCCCATACAAAGCGACAGTCGTGCAAGAACTATAAAAAAAAAATACTTATCATGGCAAGAGACTGCATTACTGTCAACGGTTCAAAAACTTCGTTCAACAAAATGCAAGAGATATTCTTAATGAAACGTTTTTCACTAATGAGGCGTGGTTTCATTTATCTGGATACATGAACTCGCAAAATTCTAGTATGTGGAGTACTGCAAATCCATTGTGTATTCATGAGGAACCACTTCATTCTGTGAAAATAGTTTGGATTGCAATTTCTAGACGTCGGATTGTGGGTCCCATATTTTTCAACGAAACAATGAACTCACAACGATACTGCAGTGATATTGTATACCCATTCATAGGAGAACTTGTGTTAAGTGAAATACTGAACGGTTTTTTTCAACAAGATGGTGCAACCGCGCATACAGCTCGCGTTTCAGTGTCACTGCTTGCTGATGTTTTTGGTGATGGCATAATTTCACAAGGACTTAGGCCTCCAAGATCGCCTGACCTAACACCGCCTGAGTTTTTCTTCTGGGTTGCAGCGAATGCAGTTGTCTATAAAAAAAAAGTCCAAAATTCATCGATGAATTGAAAACTGCAATACCCACTTTCACTGCTTCTGTTACAGAAGAAATGTTACAGCTTGTGTTTGGAAACATGGTTACACGAATTGAATTCTGTATTCAACAACAGGGGGATCACTTCCAACATTTAATGTGAAAATTTGTAAGTAAAAATTAATGGTTCAAATGGCTCTGAGCACTATGGGACTCAACTGCTGTGGTCATTAGTCCCCTAGAACTTAGAACTACTTAAACCTAACTAACCTAAGGACATCACACACATCCATGCCCGAGGCAGGATTGGAACCTGCGACCGTAGCAGTCGCACGGTTCCGGACTGCGCGCCTAGAACCGCGAGACCACCGCGGCCGGCGTAAAAATTAATATTCAATAAATTAATAACTTGTGTTTCACTGAGTTTCACTTCGGTATATTCACTGCGGCATACGGCACGCGCGCCTAATAATGATACGGCACTCCGGAGAGACTTTTCGAACACCCCGTATAAAATATATACAGCTTTATGGCTCATTTGATGTGTCGTTTCAATGTGTATGAAGGAGAGTTGGGTAACATTCTTCCTCCTTTCACATATGTCTCGCGAAATTACAATGACCACAAAATCAGAAAAATTGCAGCTCATTCGGAAAAAAAATTCCTTATGAGACAGTCGTACTTCTAAAGCACCCATTTGCGAGTGGAACAGAACAAACAAACACCATAGGAACAGGACTCGAAGGCCCAATGGTAAAGACCGGCTGCCGTTTCATCCTCAGCCCTTAGGCGTCACCGGATGCCGAGATGGAAGGCATCCAGTCAGCACACAGCTCCCCCGGCCGTTGGCAGTTTCCGCTTCTCCTCAATCAAGTAGCTCCTCAATTGTCCTCAGAAGGACTCAGTGCACCCCGCTTGTCAACAGCTCTCGGCAGACCCTCCGACACACACCGAAACGTGGCTTGCGTAGTATAGATGTAAACCTATATTGGAGTAACGTAAATATCGTGTCCTCAGTCAATATATTGAAGTAACTGCGGTACAGAATTTTAACTGTACACTTTTTAAGTTAAACAAATCTTTACGTCAGATCGATAGGCAGCTCTGAATGGCTTCTGCAGAGTGAACAATAGCTGTAGTGGGAAGGACGTTGTGTGTGCTAGCATAAACCTGGAACGGCCTACACGTGTGTCCGCTGTTACCTGTGAGGTCTCGATCGATAAGCGAAAGTTCATGGACGCCATTTCTGTGGTTTGCCGCACAGAAAAACCGCTCTTGGGCGAGAACGAGCAATGTGCAGCTTTTGTTTCCGCATAGGGCCACTGATTCGCACATAACTACTAGTTGTGTGTGGCTTTCTTGACCAGAGCCAACAGTTCTTTAGGGTCGTGTCGAAACACAGTTGATGAAGGGCACACCTGCAGGAATGTCCATCTGCATAACAGCTCAAAATACTTCTCTTTACACTAGGCAGCGTAATACAGCCCACAGGATCACTGTGTACACAGTGTGTTTCTTACGCTCACGTTGCGTTTGATCACGGGCTACGCTGAACATCCTTGCCCCACAGATACTTATCTCCTTGTAGGATATTTTCAAGAATCCAGGCAAGCTGATGTTGCTGCAGGTTTCAGAGATATCCCGCAGCTGAGACGTCGTGATTGTGTATGAGCTCACTATCCAGTCGAGTTTTCAGGTTCTTAGGCAATTTAGATATCAGACGACAAAAACATTTGTGTTTGCATAAACTACCGGTATAAGGCCAGATTCATTACACTTTGAGGCCGTGTAGAGTGTGGTGTGCAGTTCACGAATATTTTCAGTATTCAGCTGTATTACTCGGAGTGATTTCACGCTTTTTGTTGGGCCTTAAATGAGCTTTGTTTTACCTCATGTGGCTGTCGCAAAAGACAGCTCGCGTTATCAGTGGGTGACAGTGTATTCAAGAGCATAAACTGTGTTCATACTCTTGTATCAACACGCGTGTCTAGTTTCAAAAGGAGTGGCACTTTACAAGAGGCAGTGATTTTCTGAGGACAGTAATTGTTTCCGAGCATGTTGTGGAAATAAAGTTTTGAAAAGTAATGGCAGGAAGCACGATGGAAGGTTATTGGCGAGAACAGGAACTGGCTAATGAAACTGCCTAGATGCTCGTAATGGTCAACACTCGCCGATACGCTTGAATCTGTATACGATTTGCGTGGAGTGGTTTGAAGTTCACGAACAGGGGAAAGTCGGTCGGCAGCCCTCTTAGATTCTCTAGACATGGATTCCCTGGAGCGAAGTTGCTGATTCGAGAGAATTACTGATTTCTATGTTCAGAGATTTAGCCATCCGGCGTGATCGGTGAAGCGATTCTTCTAGTGCAGGAAGGCTTCAAGCAATTCGCAAGTGTGTTCCCGTCACGAAAGTAAAATTGTGATTGAGTCTTTTCCACTCATGTAAGCGAGTACTGCTGTTTTGTGAACGTCCAGTAACTATCTGTATATGGAGTTCACTGAAAACGGACTCCATTTGTCCTCGCAGAAATTTGTGTAACTACTCCCCTGTTGACTTTAAACTGTTATCTTATTTCTCGTTTGTGGAGGTTACGGGTTTAACTTGTTAAAATTTAGCCGGGGGCCGCGTATGAATTCTTAGCGGTTTGCTCACTCCAGTGCTTGGCTACTGGAATGTGAAAGTAATCAGGTAGCAACAGTTCATTAATTATTGCCTTTGGATTAGTCAGATCCTTTTTGCTGGGTCAAAGCGAAACTGGCGACCTTTGTTTGAACTGATAAGAGTGAAGCAGTGCAGAGCATTGTTCCGGGCAATCAATAAATATTTCAGATCCGATTATCGGAGCAATATGTCTCGTAAACGTTTCAGTACATTCAGCTAAACATCTATATCTGCTTCTGTACTTCGCAACCCTGTTGGTGTGTGATGGAGGATACTTCGCGTACAGTTACTCCACCCGTCCCTGTTCCATTCGCGAATGGTTCACAGGAAAATCCACTGTTGCTAACAATCCGTGTGAGCTCGAATCTCTCTAGTGTGGTCTTCACGATCTTTTTGCGAGATACTCGTAGGTGGAAGCATTTATTGGCTGACTCTGCTGGGAACACACGTATGCTCTCGGAATTTTAACAGTAAACTACACCGTGGTGCATAATACCACTCTAGCAGCATGTCACTGAACGTGTTCCGTGTAGCTCTCGCGCTTGAGAAATGAACCTATAAACAAATGTGTTCCTCTTCTGTTTCCACTATCGACCGTCTTGGTACGGATCCCAGACTGACGAGCAATATTCAAGTATCGGTAGGTCCAGCCTTCTGTAAACCACGTCGTTTGTGGCTATTGTGTCGCCTCCTGGCGTATTTTTCCCTGCGAATATACCTCAAAAAAGGACTTCATATTTTTTCTGTAATATGTGAAAAACATAGACTTTTTTCATGTGAAGTGCATCGAGCGGAAAGGCCAAAGACAAGAAGATTATTTATTATCTGTGTACACAATGACTGAAGAAGACAATATATATTCTGGTAATTCTCATTTGTCTGATAAAAGAGGAGCCATTTTACCTTTTCGAGTAGTACTACTGTCTTAGCAAGAAGCTCCCTTCCTATGTTCCATAGCAAGAGGTATGTGGTAGGCGTACTTCAGAATACAAAATGCTAGTTGAAACTATTGAAACCATTTTTATTTATAGAAGAATCGTGTCCTTTTCTGCAGTTATTAAAAGTTTTATTAGTTGCGATCTTACCCTATTGTTGTCCGCCATTACAGTCGGTACACCTATTTTCGGTAACTATGGCTCTTCTAGCCCAGATGTTATTCAGGTAACTAATTTAGGTCATGTATTTATGAAAATGTTAAAGTGTCGCCGTCATTATTTTCATTTTATGATTCAAACTTTGCCGTTCTGGGCCAAAGATTTCGAGTACGACATTTTACACGTAAGCGCCATTCCAGAGGAAGCTGTAACTAAATATGCTTCATGCAATTAAAATTAACAATCCAGTGTGCTATTAACAAACGTACATAGTCTACATACGAACCCTAAAGTTTCAACCCCTGAGACCAAAAGAGATCATGTTCATGTACTGTTTTTGCTTTGCTGTGCAATAACGTAACTGCACGATATCTTGTTGTTGTTGTTGTTGTCTTCAGCCCAGAGACTGGTTTGATACAGCTCTCCATGCTACTCCATCCTGTGCAAGCTTCTTCATCTCCCAGTACGTATTGCAACCTACATCCTTCTGAATCTCTTTAGTGTATTCATCTCTTGGTCTCCTTCTACGATTTTTACCCTCCACGCTGCCCTCCAATACTAAATTGGTGATCCCTTGATGTCTCAGAACATGTCCTACCAACCGATCCCTTCTTCCAGTCAAGTTGTGCCACACATTTCTCTTCTCTCCAATTTTATTCAATACCTCCTCCTTAGTTATGTGATCTACTCATCTAATCTTCAGTATTCTTCTGTTGCACCACATTTCGAAAGCTTCTATTCTCTTCTTGTCTAAACTATTTATCGTCCACGTTTCACTTCCATACATGGCTACACTCCATACAAATACTTTCAGAAACGACTTCCTGACACTTAAATCTATAATCGATGTTAACAATTTTCTCTTTTTCAGAAACGCTTTCCTTGCCATTGCCAGTCTATATCTTATATCCTCTCCGACCATCATCAGTTAATTTGCTCCACAAATAGCAACTCATTTACTACTTTAAGCATCTCATTTCATAATCTAATTCTCGCAGCATCATCCGATATAATTCGACTACATTCCATTATCCTCGTTTTGCTTTTGTTGATGTCCATCTTATATCCTCCTTTCAAGACACTCTCCATTCCGTTCAACTGCTCTTCCAAGTCCTTTGCTGCCTCTGACAGAATTACAATATCATCGTCGAACCTCAAAGTTTTTATTTCTACTCCATGGATTTTAATACCTCCTCCGAATTTTTCTTTCGTTTCCTTTACAGCTTGCTCAATATACAGATTGAATACCATCGGGGATAGGCTACAACCCTGTCACACTGCCTTCCCAACCACCGCTTCCCTTTCATGCCCCTCGACTCGTATAACTGCCATCTAGTTTCTGTACAAATTGTAAATAGCCTTTCGCTCCCTGTATTTTACCCCTGCCACCTTCAGAATTTGAAAGAGAGTATTCCAGTTAACGTTGTCAAAAGCTTTCTCTAAGTCTACAAATGCTAGAAACGTAGGTTTGCCTTTCCTTAATCCATTTTCTAAGTTGTGTCGTAAGGTTAGTATTGCCTCACGTGTTCCGATATTTCTATGGAATTCAAACTGATCTTCACCGAGGTCGGCTTCTACCAGTTTTTCCATTCGTCTGTAAACAATTCGTGTTAGTGTTTTGCAACCGTGGCTTATTAAACTGATAGTTCGGTAATTTTCACATCTGTCACCACCTGCTTTCTTTGAGATTGGAAATATTATATTCTTCTTGAAGTCTGAGGGTATTTCGCCTGTCTCATACATCTTGCTCACCAGATGGTAGAGTTTTGTCAGGACTGGCTCTCCCAAGGCCGTCAGTAGTTCTAATGGAATGTTGTCCACTCCCGGGGCCTTGTTTCGACTTAGGTCTTTCAGTGCTCTGTCAAAATCTTCGCGCAGTTGCATATCTCTCATTTCATCTTCATCTACATCCTCTTCCATTTCTATAACATTTCCCTCAAGTACATCGCCCTTGTATAGACCCTCTATATTCTCCTTCCACCTTTCTGCTTTCCCTTCTTTGCTTAGAATTGGGTTTCCATCAAAGCTTTTGATATTCATGCAAGTGGTTCTCCTTTCTCCAAAGGTCTCTTTAATTTTCCTGTAGGCAGTATCTATCTTACCCCTAGTGATATGCGGCTCTACATCCTTACATTTGTCCTCTAGCCATCCCTGCTTATGTATTTTGCACTCCCTGTCGATCTCATTTTTGAAACGTTTGTATTCATTTTTGCCTGCTTCATTTACTGCATTTTTATATTTTCTCCTTTCATCAATTAAATTAAATATCTCTTCTGTTACCCAACGATTTTTATTAGCCCTCGTCTTGTTACCTTCTTGATCCTCTGCTACCTTCACTATTTCGTCTCTCAAAGATACCCATTCTTGTTCTACTGTATTTTCCCCCATTCTTGTCAGTCGTTCCCTAATGCTCTTCCTGAAGCTCTCTACACCCTCCGGTTCTTTCAGTTTATCCAGGTCCCATCTCCTCAAATTCCCACCTTTTTGCAGTTTCTTCAGTTTTTTTATACAGTTCATAACCAATATATTGTGGTCAGAGTCCACATCTGCCCCTGGAAATGTCTTTCATTTTAAAACGTGGCCACGATATGGTAACACAGACTTTAACATCCAACACTTCATTGTGCTAAATAATTGATTATAATTAGATTCTTTTATAGAAATTACACAATATGTAACTTCAATAAAAGTATCTAATTATAATCAATTATTTAGCACATTGAAGTGTTGGGTGTTAAAGTCTGTGTTACCATTTTTGCAATTGAAAAGAAGATCAGTGAAAAAAATTATTAATTGTTATCTGTGTAAAAGACAGCTTCATACCACACGGTACAATTACATTACACATAGGTCATTTATTCACAGTTACAACAGACACACACAAACACACACACACACATACACTAAACTATACTGCCCTAGGATTCTTCCTCTGAACCTGAGCATGGCAACTGTCTTATCTGCGACTAGTTTTACGTCATCGTTCTATTTTAAGTCCCTTCGAACGCATACTCGCAGACATTTTATTGATGTGAGTGTTTGCAGTAATTGTTCTGCAATCGTGTAATCACACAGTAATGGGTCTTTCTGCCTATTAATGCTCAATAGGTTACATAAATATAATATCAAATAGTAGTAATGCAGGAGTGACTTTAATAGTGAATAAAAAAATAAGAGGACGGGTAAGCTACTAGGAACAGCACAGTGAACACATTTTGTAGCCAAGATAGGCAAGAAATCCACAACCAAAACAGTAATAAAAGCTTATAGGCTATCTAGCTCGGCAGATGGTGAAGAGATTGAAGAAATGCGTGATCAAATACAAGAAATTATTCGGATTGCTAAGGGAGACGAAAACTTAACTGTGATGGGGCGTTGGAGTTCTGTAGCAGAAAAAGGAAGCAAAAGTGGAATAGTAGGTGAATATGGAATGGAGAAAAGAATGAAATGGGAAGCCGCCTGGTAGAATTTGGCACAGAGCATAGTTTAACCATCGCTAACACGTTGTTTAAGAATAATGAAAGTAGGTTGTACACGTGCGAGAAACCGGGGTACACCAGGAAGTTTCAGATAGGCTATATGAAGGTAAGACAGAAATTCTGAAACCGCATTTTAAGTTGTAAGACATTATCAGGAGCAACGGACTCTGGCCACAATTTATGAAATAGAAAATGTAGGGAATAAAGGAGATGAGGCCTGGAGAAGTTCAAAGAAACAAAGGTTGTTGAGAGTTTCAGAGGAATAATTAGGTGACAGTTGACTAGATGGGGAAAGGAACACAGTAGAAGACGAATAGGTAGCTTTGAGAAATGAATAATGAACGCAGCAGAGGACCAAACAAGCAAAAGGAAAAGGCCTAGTAGAAATCCTTGAATAACAAAGGAGATATTGAATTTCATTGATGAAAGGAGAAAATATAAAAATTAAGCAAATGAAGCAAGCGAAAGGGAACACAACGTCTAAAAAATGAGTTTGACAGAAAATGCACAATGGCTAAGCAGGAATGAATATAGGACAAATGTAAGAATATAGAAGCATATATCACTAGCGGAAAGGTCGATACCACCTGCAAGAAAATTTGGGAGACGTTTGGAGGAAAAAGAAGAAGCTGTATGAATGTCAAGATCTCAGATGGAAAACCGGCCGTAAAGAAAGCACAGCTGAAAGATGGAAGCTGTATATAGCGGGTTTATTCAAGGGAGATGAAATTAAAGCAGTAGCATAGAAAGGGAAGAGGGAGTAGTTGAAGATGAGATGGAGATATCATACTACGAGAAAAATTGGACAGAGCATTGAAAGACCTAAGTCTAAAAAAGCCCCTGCAAGTAGACGGAATTCCGTCAGAGCCAGCCATGACAAACCTCTTCCAGCTGGTGAGCAAGATCTATGGCACAGGCGGAATACCATCAGACTTCAAGAGGAATATAATAATTCCAGCTCCAAAGGCAGCAGAAGTCGACAGGTATGAATATTGTCGAACTATCAGTTTAATAAGTCATGGTTGCAAAATACTAACAAGTATTCTTTACAGACGAATGGAAAAACTGGTAGAAACCGATCTTGGGGAAGATCAGTTTGGATTCCGGAGAGATGTGTGAAAATGCGAGGAAATACTGACTCTACGACTTCTCATAGAAGATAGTTTAAGGGAAGGCAAACCTGTTTTTATAACATTTGTAGATTTAGAGAAAACCTTTGACAATGTTGATTGGAAGACTCTCTTTGAAATTATAATGGGAGCAGGGGTAAAATACAGGGAGCGAAAGGCTATTTACAGCTTGTACAGAAACCAAACGGCAGTTATAGGAGTCAAGGAGCATGAAAAGGAAGCAGTGGTTGAGAATGGAGTGAGACACGGTTGTAACCTATCCCCGACGTAATTCAGTCTGTACACTGAGCAAGCAATAATGGATCTAGAATGAAATTTTCACTCTACAACGATTGTGCGCTGATATGAAACTTCCTGGCAGATTAAAACTGTGTGCCGGACCGAGACTCGAACTGGGGACCTTTGCCTTTCGCGGGCAAGTGCTCTACCAACTGAGCTACCCAAGCACGACTCACGCCCCGTCCTCACAGCTTTAATGGAAACGAAAGAACAATTTGGAGTAGAAATTAAAGTTCAGGGAGAAGAAATAAAAACTTCGTTTGCTGATGACATTGTAATTCTATCAGAGACATCAGAGGACTTGTAAGAGCCGTTGCGGAGGGGGTAGTGTCTTGAAAGGAAGATGGAAGATGAACATCAACAAAATCAAAACAAGGATAATGGAATACAGTAAAATTAAGAAAAATGGCGCTGGGGGTATTAGATTAGGAAACGAGGTACTTGAAGTAGCAGAAGATGAGTTTTGTTGTTTGGGCAGCAATGTAACTGATGATAGAAATAGAGCTGATGTAAAATGTAGACTGACCAAGCCAAGGAAAGACTATCTAAAGAAGAGAAATTTGTGAACATCCAATATAGATTTAAGTGGTAGAAAGTCTTTTCTGAAGGTATTTGTATGGAGTGTAGCCGTGTATGGAAGCGAAACATGGACCGATAAAGAGTTTAGACAATATGAGGACAGAAGTTTTGAAATGTGGTGCCATAGAATAATGCTGAAGATTAGTTCGCTGATCACGTAACTAACGAGGAGGTACTGAACAGAACTCTGGAGAAAAGACATTTGTGGAACTACGTTACTATAAGAAGGGATCGGTTGGTAGGACACATTCTGAGACATCAAGGGATCACCAGTTTGGCAATGGAGGGAAGTGTGCGGGGTAAGAATCGTAGAGGGAGACAGAGAGATGAATGCAGTAAGCAGATTCAGAAGGATGTAAGGTACAGTAGCTGTTCAGAAATGAGGAGGCTTGAACAGTATAGAACAGGATGGAGAGTTGCATCAAACAAGTCTTGGTACTGGGGACCACAACAACAACAATAAGTTGTATTTCTTTATGTTGAGAATGAATATCTAGTCCCAGCACAAAGCGTCGATTCCCTGAAGTTCGCAACAAATTTCTAAAGTTGCGATTTCTCCGTAAACAACAGCGTTATCCGCGAAAATATCGTGCAACATCCGGCGTCATCCACTGGATCGTTCATATTTATTGTGAAAAGTTTTGGTCCTACAGCATTTCCCAGGAGTACGTCGAGAGTTACTTTTATGACTCTACGCTATGACTCGCTGTGTTGAGTCTGCTCCAAACTCTCCCGTTTAGTGCGTAACTGTATCAAACGCCTTCCGGAAGCCAAAGAACACAGTACCAACGTGGGGGTTAGTACCTGCTGCTCTCTGGGCCTCGTGGACGAACAGAGGGATGTAGGTTTCACACGATCTTTCTTTCCGAAACCCAGAAACCCATGCTGATTCCTACAGAGCGGATTGTCGGTCTCCAGAAACGTCATAATTCGCGAGCAGAAAACATGTTCTAAAATTTTATACGTAAATATTCCAATCTCTTAAAAAAATCACAATGATTCTCGTAGTTGTAGTGTTTCCTAACATAATGAGCGTTAGATACTCGTCGGAAAATGTTATTTCATTTTCCGTAGTCTCTTGCACAAAGTGGTTTGCTGGTCACAGCCATCTGAAAAGAATGTATGACGAAGATGGACGTTAGGTGCTGCTTATCGCATGGCCAATCTGTAAATCGCTTCTTGTGGTGGCAGTAGGTTGCAGATTATAGTATTCGTGGTCTCTATCCCATCGATTCTTTTCTCACTGTTCTTTCAACGAGTTGTATGATCTCACCGTAAGTTTCTGGATGTAGTCGGATGCATTGCAACTGGGGATGAGCAGGCACCCGTTGTGCATTGTTTAATAGCTTGGTGCGATGGCAGCACCCAAGATCCATGTTGCTGTTGCTCAGCCACCACATAAGCATCTCGTTCAGTCGTTCAGTAGTCCGATGAACTGCGTGACAGCCTCAAAACTTCGCAGTTAATAAGGGCATGTTGTGAGATCGGAATAAAAGTATGCGCTATGTTGGTATGTTAGACGAATTATTTTCGACCCATGTGTAACTATCTTAATCGATGGCCGAATTGCCAATCAGTCGGTGAATCGGCAACCCTGTTATTGAGTTACATACACACAACCAAGCAAACATTAGACTGGACATTCATTTTAGTTTCCAGTACGAAACCATAAAGCTCTTAGAAGAACTAAAAATAATCAACAGGGTGCAAGAAACGAGATACCTACAACTGACACCCATCATATTACTTACACTTACGTGACTGAAGAAACTAAATTGTAAAGGAAGACAAATGCATAAAATGAACAAAACGTGAACACATTATATTTTTCGTCCTGAATGCCCGTTTCCGTTTGTTACGTACTCGGCACTTAATTTTGCACGTTCTAGCTTATAGTCATGGAACGCTAAATAGAGAACGATTTATTGTCGTTTCTCTGCAAACGTGCTAGGTAAGAAGAAACTGTTATGTACAGACATTTCGCAAACTCCGTAGTATTTTGTTCCCTTTTCGCAAACATTTATATGCAAAGTAAAAACTCAAATACGCAAAGGAACAATCCACTTGAAACGCCAAACTTTGCCAATTGGCTAGTACAGAAACCAAAATTAGACAACTCTTCCACCGAATATTCTTTATTAGTGAAGCAGACTATCTTTTAAATTATCACGAGGGAAAGGATTTTGTGGACGTCATTCACAAACAGCAGTAGAGCAATTTAATATTGTGCTTGTAGATATCCACAGGTATTTTGTTTCCATTTTAAGCACAACATACAGACGAGTGACCGAGTTTCCAGGCAACCAGTGCCCATAATAGCACAACTCGCAACACCTGAAGAAGACGGCTGTGTCAGTCGCCGAAACATTTGGCATGAAATGGAATTTACAGGAGCCGGCCGAAGTGGCCGTGCGGTTAAAGGCGCTGCAGTCTGGAACCGCAAGACCGCTACGGTCGCAGGTTCGAATCCTGCCTCGGGCATGGATGTTTGTGATGTCCTTAGGTTAGTTAGGTTTAACTAGTTCTACGTTCTAGGGGACTAATGACCTCAGCAGTTGAGTCCCATAGTGCTCAGAGCCATTTGAACCATTTTGAATTTACAGGTCTGGAAAACACCCGGAAGTACACCACCAACTAGTCACACCTAAAAAACCTGACATATCGCAGTAATTTTCCACCGTCTCCTACACGACGCTGCGAAACTGAAAGTAGAGCGGAATTTGACTTCACCACTGACTCAAGTTTCTGAATGAGACAAAAACTTTGCCATTCAGTACATTCTCCTGGATGTGTTTCTTTCCTATCATAGTTGGCAAGTCTCTACGGGATTTGTAAGGAAAGAGAACAAGGCAGTGGTACACTGAAGTTCTGAATTAGCGTGATTCAGTTGATGTGGCAACGGCCTTGCACCAGCGGTAACACCGCATCCCGTCAGATCACCGAAGTTAAGCACTGTGGGGCTCGGTTAGCACTCGGATGGGTGACCATCCTCTCTGCTGAGCGCTGTTGGCAAGCGGGTAGCACTCAGCCCTTGTGAGGCAAACTGACGAGCTACTTGACTGAGAAGTAGCGGCTCCGGGAGAGCGGTGTGCTGACATGACCGTCCATATTCTCATCCAGTGACGCCTGTAGGCTGAGGGTGATGCGGCGGCCGGTCGGTACCGTTGGGGCTTCACGGCCTGTTCGGGTGGCGTTTAGTTTAGTTTAGATTCAGCTGATGTAAAACTTCCATAGAAAGAGAGGCGTAAGGTCTCTACATATTCGAGTTCGTAGTTCACTCGTGGAAAAAATAATAAACTACCACGAGTATCTCTCCTTTACGAGGGTATGTGTTTTATAATTTGGGAAATATGGTTTCAGTTGCATCGGAAGCTCATGGAAAACTTCGTTGACTGAGAGACTGTATCAAAATAGTAATGGGAAACACAGCAATGTCGGTACGAGATAAGCACTAGAAAACTGATACTAGCCGTCATTTCAGTCACCAACGGAGCTTTTAACACGGCAGTTATTTGGTTAGGAACGAAATCACTTTGCAAATCTGCATTCATTATGGCTCTCTAACAACATAGCCACTCTCTGTGTCACCAAATTGGATTTAAAATTGTCACATTTTGTGGAATAAATTGTCATTCTCTGTGACACATCAAAGCTCTTCTTTGCCATGACTATGAGCAAAACACTCGAGGCCATGCTCATCACGTGCAGAGAGCTATTGTGAGAAGTCACCAAGGCTGACGGCAGTCACAGGGGAGATGTCCATCACGTTGCAGAAGAAGCAAACATTCCACTGTCCCACGGCCCCTTTTCCGACAATCTAAGAGACGAATGAAGCAGCAGTTTCTGTGGTGGTGGGTAGCAGTTCATTCACAAAGCTGAATTATGTTTTGCAAAATTCCGTGAAACATTTCATTTCTAAAACGCAGTGATAATCCATAATTCATCTGCTTAATGATATTCTTATCGTTGTCGCCCGGAAGTTAGTTCCCAGAGTCTAAATAAATCATTTTGCAGAGCCTTAACTTGTTGTAGAAAATGTTGCATTTAGTATTCGTTCCTTGATTTTCTGCAGGATTACCCTAAAATCAGTAAAAGATCTGTGTATACTCCCGGATGAGCTTCTAAACTGGTAAGAACAAACTGTTATACGATTCGTGATCCAAAGCTTCCCCCCCCCTCCCCCCAACAGCTGCGTCTGTATCTGAGATGGCTGTCAGTGCCGTGTTTGCAGCTGTGTGGTCCCGCCTAAAATGTGAATTAAATTAGCCCTGCCACTGATAACCTGCAATCGGGAATAACATGCGGATTCGTTTCCCAAGATGTGACAATGCTCCACTTTAACTTAATTAGGATAGGTACTTGGAATCTAATCGCACGAAAAGTAAAACAGCTGGGTGCTAATATTTCTTATAAAAACAACTCTCAAAGGAACATACGCAAATTGAACAGGTGCAGACATAGAACGCTAACTTCTGCTCGTTAATCTAATATGAGACTGGCAAAAACATGTACGACTTGACTCAAAGTTTATACGATGGAACCACAAAGTGGTTGATACCGATTAGCACTGAAGTTAAGAATGTGTCCACCGTGACTATCGCCGACAGTAAAGAGCTGTGAGATCAAACAAGTGGAACTTGACACGTTTATTGTTACAGATTCAGTATCTACCGAGCCATGATGCGTATATCACCGAATTCACTACTGACAAGAGGAATTCTGCAGCGTTGGTCTGCTCGATGCTGCCTGAAATGTGCAAAGGAAGTGTATTGCTCAGCTAAAATTCCGAACTACAGAGATACGCTAAACAGCGACCGAAAACTCCCAGAGTCGAAGCTAGATCCATACAATGCCGGACATAAATCAAGAATTCTACTTGCTTGTAAGCCAGAAATTGAGATTTGACTCAACTGTGCTGTCATAAAGAAGCATGTCTCCACAGAGAGACAGAGGTTAGTTTCTCTGCTCACAGATGATGTCATTTCTAGTTGCGAAATCAGCACTTTCGAACCTATTGGTGGGACTGTGTCAGCAATGTCTCGAAACGCTTTCCAGCGAGGTGTGTCCTACCGACAGCTACCAGGGAGTCCCCTCTCTGCGAAGAGCCCAATTTAGAGCAAACCTCACCTCTTTAGCGTGAACTCTCCTCACGGCCAATCACCGCCTCCGTCACAAACGGAATAGCTCCCACACTACGAGCCATGAAGCTGTCAGCCAACCGTCTTCTGCTCACACCCAGTTCACACTTCTAGAACAAACTGCGACTCCTCCTCCGTCTACAGTTCAGCCAACCAGATTACGCTCCTGTGACTTTTGGGAGGAATACGCCTTGGCCTCTGGCTTGAGAAATTCTGCGTCCTTGATCTCGTATATGCTGCAGGCATTTCTCGTACATTCCTCCGCGCTAAAAAAAAAAAAAAAAAACCTGGTGGCGGCGCTTCCAAGATTCTATCTCTACGATCTTATTCCTTCAGCATTGTCTCGCCCTCGCCTCCTTAGCAAACGCACGGTCACCACCAGAAGTCCCTTTCCACGTGCTTTTCGACAGGTGATAGACCGACGGCTGTAAACACCCGGCATTCAGAACCGTTAATGGCCCTACCTGCAGTTCTTGTTCCCTATTGCTTTTGGAGACCGCGAAGGCCCACGTTTGCCCTGCTGTCAGAGCCAGTGTGAAATTAAGCTCGAAGCATGCACCCCTACAGAAATGTCAGTACGAGGCTACCCAGTATCAACCAATAAATGATTAATAATTCGATAACCCCACCTAAAATGCGATCCCATTCTAAGTAAATGAAATAGGAATCATAAAAATTATTCATGTATGGTGACAAAATCTTGCTGCCTTATAGGGATCTCTCTCACCTTGTTACGTGCAGTCCAAATAATTGGAAACATACTTGCACCTCAAATGAAACAAAAATTTGTTAAGTTTTCTGTCCCACCAAATGTTTACCACTGTGCTGTCTTCCAGTACAACACAAGTAGTGACAACTCAACACAGTTTGAAGTAGCTGTGTAACATTCGGTTGTTTGATGACTGAGCTAACTTATGGTGGATGCGACTTGATAGCTGGCGTGATTTATGTTCTCAGTACCTCAACGAACATGTTAAACAACTAGCACCATTCCATAAATGATGGTATGTGTCGAATATATCTGCTGTAATTCTGATTTTTCCTATCTCCCTCTCAATATCAACTGTACGACTCTGGACCATACTACCCTGCAATCTGGGTGCACTTTGTATAGGAGATCAGATATTTATCAGCTGTCATCAGCATACCATACGTCTTGGCATGTCCTAGCTGTTTTTTGTCCGTCTAATAGTGAACAAGTACCTCCTTCACATTGTAAACTATTCATGCATTTCCCATCCTCATCTATTTCTTTTTTCTTCTTTTTGTCTCTTATGTAATCTTATTCTATTACTTCTCACTTTCCTCTGATCAGTCAACTTAGTATTTGATTCCGTCTGTACTGCTGACATAGACATACTTAGATGTCATTACGTTCCACAGGAAAATAATGAGGAAATTGCTTACCACAATGTTTATAATACATTTTTTTTGTCATCAGTCTACTGACTGGTTTGATGCGGCCCGCCACGAAGTCCTCTCCTTTGCTAACCACTTCATCTCAGAGTAGTACTTGCAACCTACATCCTCAATTATTTGCTGCATGTATTCCAGTCTCTGCCTTCCTCTACAGTTTTTGCCCTCTACAGCTCCCTCTAGTACCATGGTAGTCATTCCCTCATGTCTTAACAGATGTCCTATCATCCTGTCCCTTCTCCTTATCAGTGTTTTCCACATATTCCTTTCCTCTCCGATTCTGCGTAGAACCTCCTCATTCCTTACCTTATCAGTCCACCTAATTTTCAACATTCGTCTATAGCACCACATCTCAAATGCTTCGATTCTCTTCTGTTCCGGTTTTCCCACAGTCCATGTTTCACTCCCACACAATTCTCTACTCCAGACGTAAATTCTCAGAAATTTTTTCCTCAAATTAAGGCCGATATTTGATATTAGTAGACTTCTCTTGGCCAGGAATGTCTTTTTTGTCATAGCTAGTCTTCTTTTGATGTCCTCCTTGTTCCGTCCGTCACTCGTTATTTTGCTGTCTGGTTATCAGAATTCCTTAACTTCATCTACTGCGTGACTATCAATCCTGATGTTACGTTTCTCGCTGTTCTCATTTCTACTACTTCTCATTAAATTCGTCTTCCTTCTATTTACTCTCAGACTATACTGTGTACTCATTAGACTGTTCATTCCGTTCAGCAGATCATTTAATTCTTCTTCACTTTCACTCAGGATAGCAATGTCATCAGCGTATCATTGATATCCTTTCACCTTGTATTTTAATTCCACTCCTGAACCTATCTTTTATTTCCATCATTGTTTCCTCGATGTACAGATTGAACAGTAGGGGTGAAAGGCTACATCCTTGTCTTACACCATTTTTATACGAGCACTTCGTCCTTGGTCGTCCACTCTTATTATTCCCTCTTGGCTGTAGTACATATTCTATATGACCCGTCTCTCCCTATAGCTTACCCCTACTTTTTTCAGAATTTAGAACAGCTTGCACCATTTTATATTGTCGAACGCTTTTTCCAGGTCGACAAATCCTATGAACGTGTCTTGATTTTTCTTTAGTGTTACTCCCATTATTAGCCGCAACGTCAGAATTGCCTCACTCGTGCCTTTACGTTTCAGAAAGCCAAACTGATCGTCATCTACCGCGTCCTCAATTTTCTTTTCCATTCTTCTGTATATCATTCTTCTAAGCAACTTGGATGCATGTACTGTTAAGCTGATTCTGCGGTAATTCTCGCACTTGTCAGCTCTTGCCGTCTTCGGAATTGTGTCGATGATGTTTTTCCGAAAGTCAGATGGTATGTCGCCAGACTCATACATTCTACACACCAACGTGAGTAGTCGTTTTGTTGCCACTTCCCCAAATGATTTCAGAAATTCTGATGGAATGTTATCTATCCCTTCTGCCTTATTTGACCTTAAGCCCTCCAAAGCTCTTTTAACTTCTGATTCTAATACTGGATCCCATATCTCGTCTAAATCGACTCCTGTTTCTTCTTCTGTCACATCAGACAAATCTTCCCCCTCATAGAGGCTTTCAGTGTATTCTTTCCACCTATCCGGCTTCTCCTCTGCATTTAGCAGTGTACTCTTAATATTAATACCCCTGCTTTTAATGTCGCCGAAGGTTTTCTTGACTTGCCCCATGCTGGGTCTCTCTTTCTGACAATCATTTCCTTTTTTGTGTCTTCACATTTTTCCTGCAGCCATTTCGTCTTAGCTTTCCTGCACTTCGTATTTATTTCATTCCTCAGCGACTTGTATTTCTATATTCCTGAGTTTCCCGTAACATGTTTGTACTTCCTCCTTTCATCACTCATCTGAAATATTTCTTCTGTTACCCATGGTTTCTTCGCAGCTACCTTCTTTGTACCTATGTTTTACCTCCCAACTTCTGTGATAGCCCTTTTTAGAGATGTCAATTCCTCTTCAACTGTACTGCCTACTGCGCTGTTCCTTATTGCTGTATCTATAGCCTTAGAGAACTTAAACCGTATCTCGTCATTCCTTAATACTTCCGTGTCCCACATTTTTGCTTATTGATCCTTCCTGACTAATGTCTTAAACTTCAGCCTACTCTTCATCACTACTATATTGTAATCGTAGTCTATGTCTGCTCCTGCATACGCCTTACAATCCAGTATATGATTTCGTAATCTCTGTCTGACCATGATGTAATCAAAGTAAAATCTTCGCGTATCACCCTGCCTTTTCCAAGTATACCTCCTCCTCTTGTGATTTTTGAACAGGGTATCTGCTATTACTACCTGTAACTTGTTACATAACTCAATTAGTATTTCTCCTCTCTCATTCCTTGTCCCAAGCCCATATTCTAGTGTAACCTTTTCTTCTACTCCTTCCCCTAAAACTGCATTCCAGTCCCCCATGACTATTAGATTTTCATATCCCTTTACATACTGTATTACCCTTTCAATATCCTCATACACTTTCTCTATCTCTTCGGCTTGCTACGTCGGCATGTGTACCTGAATTATCGATGTCGGTATTTGTTTGCTGTCGATTCTGATAAGAACGACCCTGTCACTGAACTGTTCACAGAGACACACTCCCTGTCCTATGTTATTCATAAAGAATCCTACTCCTGTTAGACCATTGTCTGCTGCTGTTGATATTACCCTATACTCATCTGACCAGAAATCCTTGTCTTCTTTCCACTTCACTTCACTTCACTGACCCCTACTATATCTAGATTGAGCCTTTGCATTTCTCTTTTCATATTTTCTAGTTTTCCTACCACGTTCAAGCTTCTGACATTCGACGCCGCGACTTGCAGAACGTTATCCTTCCGTTGATTGTTCCCCCTTGGCAGTCCCCTCCCGGAATATTTTTGCCATTGGAGAGTTCTTCATGACTCTTCTCCAATTACAGGCCGCATGTCCTGTGGATACACGTTACGTGTCTTTAATGCAGTGGTTTCCATTGCCTTCTGCATCCTCATGCCGTTGATCATTGCTGATTCTTCCGCCTTTAGGGACAGTTTCCCACCCCTAGAACAAGAGAGTGCCCTGATCTGTCAGCTCCTCAGCCCTCTTTGACAAGGCCGTTGGCAGAATGAGGGGTGACTTCTTATGCCGCAAGTCTTCGGCCGCCAATGCTGAATAATCAAAATTTCAGCAGCAGCAGGATTCGAACCAGGGACTGAAGACGTTTTGAGTAGGAATCCCTAGACCACGTGTTCTTCCTTAATGATATATACAGGGTGTTTCAAAAATGACCGGTATATTTGAAACGGCAATAAAAACTAAACGAGCAGCGATAGAAATACACCGTTTGTTGCAGTATGCTTAGGACAACAGTACCTTTTCAGGCAGACAAACTTTCGAAATTACAGTAGTTTCAATTTTCAACAACAGATGGCGCTGCGGTCTGGGAAACTCTATAGTACGATATTTTCCACATATCCACCATGCGTAGCAATAATATGGCGTAGTCTCTGAATGAAATTACCCGAAACCTTTGACAACGTGTCTGGCGGAATGGCTTCACATGCAGATGAGATGTACTGCTTCAGCTGTTCAATTGTTTCTGGATTCTGGCGGTACACCTGGTCTTTCAAGTGTCCCCACAGAAAGAAGTCACAGGGGTTCATGTCTGGCGAATAGGGAGGCCAATCCACGCCGCCTCCTGTATGTTTCGGATAGCCCAAAGCAATCACACGATCATCGAAATATTCATTCAGGAAATTAAAGACGTCGGCCGTGCGATGTGGCCGGGCACCATCTTGCATAAACCACGAGGTGTTCGCAGTGTCGTCTAAGGCAGTTTGTACCGCCACAAATTCACGAAGAATGTCCAGATAGCGTGATGCAGTAATCGTTTCGGATCTGAAAAATGGGCCAATGATTCCTTTGGAAGACATGGCGGCCCAGACCAGTACTTTTTGAGGATGCAGGGACGATGGGACTGCAACATGGGGCTTTTCGGTTCCCCATATGCGCCAGTTCTGTTTATTGACGAAGCCGTCCAGGTAAAAATAAGCTTCGTCAGTAAACCAAATGCTGCCCACATGCATATCGCCGTCATCAATCCTGTGCACTATATCGTTAGCGAATGTCTCTCGTGCAGCAATGGTAGCGGCGCTGAGGGGTTGCCGCGTTTGAATTTTGTACGGATAGAGGTGTAAACTCTGGCGCATGAGACGATACGTGGACGTTGGCGTCATTTGGACCGCAGCTGCAACACGGCGAACGGAAACCCGAGGCCGCTGTTGGATCACCTGCTGCACTAGCTGCGCGTTGCCCTCTGTGGTTGCCGTACGCGGTCGCCCTACCTTTCCAGCACGTTCATCCGTCACGTTCCCAGTCCGTTGAAATTTTTCAAACAGATCCTTTATTATATCGCTGTTCGGTCCTTTGGTTACATTAAACCTCCGTTGAAAACTTCGTCTTGTTGCAACAACACTGTGTTCTAGGCGGTGGAATTCCAACAGCAGAAAAATCCTCTGTTCTAAGGAATAAACCATGTTGTCTACAGCACACTTGCACGTTGTGAACAGCACACGCTTACAGCAGAAAGACGACGTACAGAATGGCGCACCCACAGACTGCGTTGTCATCTATATCTTTCACATCACTTGCAGCGCCATCTGTTGTTGAAAATTGTAACTACTGTAATTTCGAAAGTTTGTCCGCCTGAAAATGTACTGTTGACCCAAGCATGTTGCAACAAACGGTGTATTTCTATCGCTGCTCGTTTAGTTTTTATTGCCGTTTCAAATATACCGGTCATTTTTGAAACACCCTGTACATTGTTCAATTATACATGTTCAGTACTATACTTATTGCTATTATTATTATTGTTGTTGCTGTTACCACTGTTAGTATCATTACGCATTCATCCTGTAATGTTCACCACATACTGTTCTGATTAGATATAAGACGGGGAAGTCAGACACTGAGCTTGCCAGACGAAGTGAATAAGTGAATAACGAAACCTGGGATTCCTGTGGTACACAGTTGAAAATACTGCTTTAAACTCTGCAGGACAGAGGGAAATAGGGACAAAGGAAACATGCATGACTGCCTGGAAACATTTGCCTTCGTGTGTACGCAGTAAATGAAGCTACCCTGTTTATCTACTCATAACTGACTGTCGTGGAGATCATTCACTTAGAGCTAAAGTGTTTTGAGACATTTAACATCGATAAAAATTAAAGTTTGCGAAATGATTTTGGTACCTGACATTATGTGTGCCCGTCTGTTCAAGAAACCTTTATCTGAACACACTCTTCATCCGTGAGCAAACACAAGCATTACTGCATAATATATAAAAAACCAACTCCAGCATAACCATGTGACTGAAAAAGAACATGAAGTTTCGAGTCACGAACATAAACATATTGCCTCCTTGATAACTGCTTCATCTACAGATCTCGTTCAGAAGAACTGCTGTAGCTCCGAAAGTCGTTCCCCAATTTCTTATTGAAATAATGTGTAATACGACGAGGAGACATTAGTGACTTTTGAAAACAAAGTCGTGTCTTCCTACATAGCAGTGACTGCTTTAAATAACGTGATTATATAACTCTACTGTCATTGTGTGAACAAGTGAAACGGCAAACTACAGTTACGACACACTGTAGAAAGTGCTGACGGTAATTAGCTCTCTGGGAGCCAACTCAAACAGCTTCCAGCGACGTGTTATAAGAGCTTGACAAACAGCGCTTCTCGGAAGCAGGTGCTTGAGCCCCGAAGTTCTTCCCTTACGCACGTGTCGAGTAACCTCCGTGGACGAAACGATGGACGCATATTTCACAGACAGACGGGAATCACATACACATCTGGTCACACCGACACAGTTTTTCTGTGGTTCCTCAAATAGAAGTCCTTATTACAAACAAACATCGGTCTCGTAGCACATTGTACAAAAAATTATGTTTCCTTAATTCCCTCTATCCGATTGCAGTGTACAAAAAAGTATATATCGTTACTCCCTCCAAGAACCTCTACAACCATTATCTGCAAACCCCTGTGAAGTGAGTGGCACAGGGTACGTCCCACTCTATCAGTTATTAGGGCTTTTACTGTTCCATTGTTCCATTCACGTATGGGGGTGGGTAGGGGGGGGGAAGGGGAAAATGAATGTTTAAATGCCTCTGTACATGTTGTAGTTAGCCTAATCGTGTCTTCTCGACCCGTATGGCAACGACGTGTAGGGGATGTAGTATATTCCTAAACCCAGCACTTAAAGCTGACTCTTGAAAATTTGTAAGCATGCTTTCTTGGGATACTTTACGTCTATGTCTCCCATTACAGTTTGTTTTGCATCTCTTTGACACTCTCCCGCGGATCAAACAAACCAGTGACTATTTGTCCTGCCCTTCTCTGTATGCGTTCAATATCCCCTGTTAGACCTACTTGGTGCGCGTCCCACACACTTAAGCAACATTCTAGAATGTGTCGCACGAGTGGTTTGCAGACAATCTTCTTTGTAAACTGATTATATTTCCGTAGTATTCTTCCAGTAAACCGAAGTCTGCTACCTGGTTTACCACGATGTGATCGCTCCTGTTCACGTCCCTACAAAGTGTTACACCCAGGAATTTGTAGGAGTTTATCTTTTCCAACAGTGACTCACTGATATTATCGTCATAATGTACTATATCTTTTTTTTAATGCACAATTTTTCATTTCTGAACATCGTACAATATGCGTTAGATGAGTATGTGCAAAGCAAGATCGTAAGAGATGGTAAAGAGCCACCGTGGTACAACAACCGAGTTAGAAAACTGCTGCGGAAGCAAAGGGAACTTCACAGCAAACATAAACATAGCCAAAGCCTTGCAGACAAACAAAAACTACGCAAAGTGAAATTTAATGTGACTTGGAAGAAAATCCTAAGAAATTTTGGTCTTATGTCAAAGCGATAGGTGGATCAAAACAAAATGTCCAGACACTCTGTGACCAAATTGGTACTGAAACAGAGGATGACAGACTAAAGGCCGAAATACTAAATATCTTTTTCCAAAGCTGTTTCACTGACTGCACTGTAGTTCCTTCTCTTGATTGTCGCACAGATGACAAAATGGTAGATATCAAAATATACGACAGGGGGATAGAGAAACAATTAAAATCGCTCAAAAGAGGAGCGGCCGCTGGACCTGATGGGATTCCAGTTCGATTTTACACAGAGTACGCGAAGGAACTTGTCCCCCTTCTTGCAGCGGTGTACCATAGGTCTCTAGAAGAGCGTAGCGTTCCAAAGGATTGGAAAAGGGCATAGGTCATCCCCGTTTTCAACAAGGGACGTCGAACAGATGTGCAGAACTATAGACCTATATCTCTAACGTCTATCAGTTGCAGAACTTTGAAACACGTACTATGTTCGAGTATAATGACTTTTCTGGAGACTAGAAATATACTCTATAGGAATCAGCATGGGTTTCGAAAAAGACGATCGTGTGAAACCCAGCTCGCGCTATTCGTCCACGAGACTCAGAGGGCCATAGACACGGGTTCCCAGACAGATGCCGTGTTTCTTGACTTCCGCAAGGCGTTGGATACAGTTCCCCACAGTCGTTTAATGAACAAAGTAAGAGCATGTGGATTATCAGACCAATTGTGTGATTGGATTGAAGAGTTCCTACATAACACAACGCAGCATGTCATTCTCAATGGAGGGAAGTCTTCCGAAGTAAGAGTGATTTCAGGTGTGCCGCAGGGGAGTGTCGTAGGACCGTTGCTATTCACAATATATATAAATAATCTTGTGGATGAGATCGGAACTTCACTGAGGCTTTTTGCGGATGATGCTGTGGTATATCGACAGGTTGTAACAATGGAAAATTGTACTTAAATGCAGGAGGATCTGCAGCGAATTGACGCATGGTGCAGGGAATGGCAATTGAATCTCAATGTAGACAAGGGTAATGTGCTGCGAATACATAGAAAGAAAGATTCCTTATTATTTAGTTACAATATAGCAAGTCAGCAACTGGAAGCAGTTAATGCCATAAATTATCTGGGAGTACGCATTAGGAGTGATTTAAAGTGGAATGATCGTATAAAGTTGATCGTCGCTAAAGCAAATGCCAGACTGAGATTCATTGGAAGAATCCTAAGGAAATGCAATCCGAAAACAAAGGAAGTAGGTTACAGTATACTTGTTCGCCCACTGCTTGAATACTGCTCAGCAATGTGGGATCCGTACCAGATAGGGTTGATAGAAGAGATAGAGAATATCCAACGGAGAGCAGCGCGCTTCGTTACAGGATCATTTAGTAATCGCGAAAGCGTTACGGAGATGGTAGATAAACTCCAGCGGAAGACTCTGCAAGAGAGACGCTCAGTAGGTCGGTACGGGCTTTTGTTGAAGTTTCGAGAACATACCTTCACCGAGGAGTCAAGCAGTATATTGCTCCCTCCTACATATAATTCGCGAAGAGACCATGAGGATAAAATCAGAGAGATTAGAGCCCACCCAGAGGCATACCGACAATCCTTCTTTCCACGAACAATACGAGACTGGAACAGAAGGGAGAAACGATAGAGGTACTCAGAGTACCCTTCGCCACACACCGTCAGGTGGCTTGCGGAGTATGGATGTAGATGTAGATGTAGATTTAAATTAAGTTTCCAATCTTTGCACCACGTTGAAATCTTATCGACAATTGACCAAGTATTTGTGCAGCTTCTTTCAGACGGTACTTCATTATCGACAACATCCTCTGCCGAAGACTGAGGATACTATTAATATAATGCAAGGTCCTTAATATACAATATTAACTGCAAGGGACCAACACACTACCTTTGGGGTACTCCCGAAGCTACTTCCACATCTGTCGATGAGTCTACTTTCAAGATAACTTGCTGCGTTCTCGCTGCTTAACTGAGTTAAAACTTTCGTTTGATATCCCATACGATAGTACTTTTGATAATAACCGAAGGTACGGTACTGAATCAAATGCTTTTCAAAAGTCGATGAATGTTGCATGTACCCGAGTTCCTTGATCCATGGCTTTCAGTGTCTCGTGTGGAAAAAGTGCAAATAGGGTTTCGCATGATTGGTGTTTTTTACATCCGTGATCGGTGACATGGAGGACGTCTTCATGTTCATATTCAGAGAAACCAGAACAACTTGAACGACTAGAGATAGAACGTTGATATTCACACGACATCTACAGTATTTGAAGTATCCGGACACCTGGCTGAAAATGATTTACAAGTTCGTGGCGCCCACCATCGGTAATGCTGGAATTCAATATCGTGTTGGCCCACCCTTAGCCTTGATGACAGCTTCCATTCTCACAGGCATACGTTCAATAAGGTGCTGGAAGGTTTCTTGGGGATTGGCCCTCACGGCGTGCTGCAGTGAGGAGAGGTATCGATGTCGGTCGGTGAGGCCTGGCACGAAGTCGGCGTTCCAAAACATCCCAAAAGTGTTCTATAGGATTCAGGTCAGAGCTCTGTGCAGGCCAGTCCATTACATGGATGTTATTGTCGTGTAACCAGTCCGCCACAGGCGGTGCCTTATGAACAGGTGCTCGATCGTGTTGAAAGATGTAATCGCCACCCCCAAATTGCTCTTCAACAGTGGGAAGCAAGAAGGTGCTTAAAACATCAATGTTGGCCTGTGCTGTGATAGTGCCACTCAAAACAGTGAGGGCTGCAAGCCCCCTCAATGAAAAACACGACCGAATTTTACTATTGCCATTACACACGCCAGTAGATGATGTGCACCGGGAATTCGCCATACCCACACCCTGCCATCGGATCGCCACACTGTGTACCGTGATTCGTCACTCAACACAACGTTTCTCCACTGTTCAATCGTCCCATGTTTACGCTCCTTACACCAAGCGAGGCGTCGTTTGGCATTTACCGGCGTGATGTGTGGCTTATGAGCAGCAGCTCGACCGTGAAATCCACGTTTTCGCACCTCCTGCCTAACTGGCACAGTACTTGCAGTGGATCCTGATGTTGTTTGGAATTCCGGTCTCGATAGGTGTTACACATTGCGACCCTCTACAACTGTCGGCGGTCGCTGTCAGTCAACAGACGAGGTCGGCCTGTACGCTTTTGTGGTGTACGTGTCCCTTCACGTTTTCACCTGCCTACCATATCGGAAATGGTTGACCTGGGGATGTTTAGAAGTGTGGAAATCTAGCGCATAAACGTATGACACAAGTGACACCCAATCAACTAACCATGTTCGAAGTCCGTGAGTTCCGCGGAGTGCCCCATTCTGCTCTCTGAGTGTATCTGATGACTACTGACAAGGGAACCTCCCCATCGCACCCCCCTGAGATTTAGTTATAAGTTGGCACAGTGGATAGGCCTTGAAAAACTGAACACAGATCTATCGAGAAAACAGGAAGAAGTTGTGTGGAACTATGAAAAAATAAGCAAAATATACCATCTGAGTAGTCCATACATATGATATGCAACAACAAGGCTGACGTGAGCCCAGGAGCGCCGTGGTCCCGTGGCTAGCGTGAGCAGCTGCGGACCGAGAGGTCCTTGGTTCAAACCTACCCTCGGGTGTAAAGTTTAACTTATTATTTTCAGTTTATGTAACAAACGCTTATATTTTCATCAATTTTTGGGAGTGATTATCAAATCCACAAGAAAATCTAAATCGGGCAAGGTAGAAGAATCTTTTTAGCCATTCGCCAAGTGTACAAGTTAGGTGGGTAGACAACATATTCCTGTCATGTGACACACATGCCGTCACCAGTGTCGTATAGAATATATCAGACGTGTTTTCCTGTGGAGGAATCGCTTGACCTATAACCTTGCGATCAAATCTTTTCGGTTCCCATTGGAGAGGCACGTCCTTTCGTCTACTAATCGCACGGTTTTGCGGTACGGTCGCAAAACACAGACACTAAATTTATTACAGTGAACAGAGACATCAATGAACGAACGGACAGATCATAACTTTGCGAAAATAAAGATACTAAAATTTTCAGTTGAGGGAAGACTTGAACCTACGACCTCTCATTTCGCAGCTACTCACGCTAACCACGGGACCACGGCGGTCCTTGAGTCCTATAGTCATTGATGTTGCATATCTTCGCATGGACTACTCAGTTTGTATATTTTACTAATTTTTTCATAGTTCCACACAACTTCTTCCTGTTTTCTCGATTGATCTGTGTTTAGTTTTTCAAGGCCTATCCACTGTGCCAACTTATAACTAAATCTGAGGGGGGTGCGATAGGGAGGTTCCCTTGTGAGGTCACCGGTATGGGGTACTTGGCATTAGGTGGCAGAAGCATGCACCTAATATGAGATACGTATGCTTTTGGAGGTGTCCGGATACTTCTGATCACATAGTTTACGTTAGTATTTTCGGCAAGACTGATTAGCATTTGAGCCACCTCGGTTCAGCACGTGTCCTGTTGCCTAGTAGACACAGGGTCCGACATGGGCCCTGACGACTTGTTCCATGCGTGATGGATCGACGCATATGAGGTGCAAATGGGATCCAGTGGTGCAGCCGTCTATGATGCATTCACCTGGTTCCAAAGTTCATCTGTGGTGGTCGGCACTGTGTCACAACGCTGCACCCGCCGTTTTACCATATCCAACACATTTTCGACTGGTGACAAGTCTGAAGATCAGGCAGGTCAGGGCAGAAGACACATCCTGTGACACCAATAAGGCACGAGTTCGTTCAGCAGCGTGTGGTCGTCCATTGTCTTCCCCAAAAATGCCTTCTGGGGTGTTGTGCAGAATGGGTATGGCTACGGGTCGCTGGATGCGATTTCATTCACGTAGCACCCAATAACACCCCACACGATGGCGCCTCGAGTTGGCGCTGTGTGTCTCGTGCGAACGCAGTCCCTGTGATGCCAGTCCCCCTGTATGCAGCGTACACAGATGCAGCCATCATTTGCAAACAAGCATAACATGGATACGTCCGGAAACACTATCTGATGTCATTTCTGTCTCGAATGACATCGTTCCATACATCATGGCGCCCAGCAAGTTTCTGCGCATTCGTGACACGTAGGCGGAGAATTGCCTGCACCATAATAAACGGCTATGGATTGTCGTGCCTGATAATGTACGATGTGCTACACTGTCCCACTGTTGCGCCAGAGCTGAGGAGGACGCGGATCGGTCTTGCAGTGCCATTCGGATGAGGTGTCAATCTCCTCGGTGGCTGGTCTGGGAGGTGCGACCTGACCCATGTCTACGGCCCGTGAGTCATTCTGCACATACCCGTTGCATTGCAGAAACATTTCGTCCCACATGAGCAGCAGTTTCCCGGATGGATGCATCACATTCTCTCATGCCAATAATGTGCCGTCTTCCAAACTCACTGATTTGACGCTACTGTTCGCTCATAGGTCTGCGAGACATCCTACACGTCTGCACAAATCACACTGATGCATTACCTTCGGTTTATAGCCTTGTGCACATTTTACTAGTACCTAGTATTGCGCCACGACATCGATGTTGAGTCTGAACCCGCGGGCGGACATGATTCAAATATTAATCTTTTATGCGTGTAACCTCCCCTTCACTTATCGACCTTAATGACAGTGAAAAATTAAACCGCGTGTACCTAATGGAAATTTGGGAAATGCAATCGTCACCAAAGTTAATCTGTCGGTAAAGAGGGAGGAAATGGTTACATCTCAATGAAAGGAAAAATGCAAATGAAACTGGTGGAAATTAATTTTGAAAAGGGGTAAAGTTAATAAAGAAAGTAAATGTGCGGCCGTTACGTTAACAATTAACTAGCGGTAATTAGATATTTGAGATTTGGGGGGAATTACGGTCGCCAGTCCTAAGGACAATTACTATAGTAACTGAAAAAGAAAGGTTATTACACATATAATTAGCACTAGAAGCGTGGCAACTGCAGGTTGACACGTGTAGTGTGAAAACTGAAAGTTTGTCAGAAGTAATAAATTTTGCTACACTCTGACTTAATTTAGCGAAAGAATTAATAAAACCGGAAAATCGAAAGTTAATTTAGTGACTGAAGTTAATAGTGAGCTTTCTTTCTGAAGCACATCGAAATTCAGTAAAATACGGTTAGTCTTGGACTACCTCAACAATTATTTCAAAAGCTACTTGAATCTACGCAATTTAGAAATAAGAGATTTAACTTTGAACTTGAATTAAATGATTCTGAACAATTAACAATAGTAAAATTTAGTACGTACCAAGCTGAGCTGTAGTCACAGGTAAGCTAAAATATGCTAACAAAACTCGCACTCTTCATTTCTGCTTGTGTAATCTAAATATTGTAGCCATCTATGAATACTTTAACTGAACTTTGAAATTAAAGTAGTGAAATAGAATAATATTGCTTTAATGCTGGCGTTTGAATTTCAACGACACTCGGGTTCTTTCCGGAAAAGGAAGGGACCCTGCTTGGTAATGCAATTGGGACAATGAGCAACAAAGGTTCATGCTAAGTTGCTGTATTTTTGTGATGCAACAATTTTAAAAGCTGAGGTCTGCCATACAGTTCTAAAACTTTACGTGCTTACAGTAATCCTTGTTGGTTGATTGAAGGTTTGAAGCCGTCGATCGAGGAGGTGGCGACAGTCACTCATTGTCGGCCGTCGCTGTCGCAGAAGCTGGATGTTGGCGCGCCTTCTTCTCAACACGGTCACCAGGCGAAACGGGCTCTTGATGTGCGCCAGCTAACGCTTCCCGTCCGCGGCACCGTGTCAGAAACTATCATAGCAAGTCGAGCCCAACTACATGCTCCCAAACCCCGAAAGCGCGGCAACTCGCGGGAGCGTCACACAACACACCTGCTCCACTGCACTACCCCAGCCAGACCCCCTCTCTGCCCGCGCTCCACGCGACTGACCTACCAAAGATCCTAAACACTCTCGTTCTCCACACGACCTATCGATGTATTCGTTCGATAGCATAGTTTTCCCTAGGCAAGACCCAGCGTAAAATACAAATAATATTTACAAAACAAACCAATTATACATCGACATAAATGCATATATATACAAATAGTAAAACAATTACAATATACAAAGACACAGAAATGTTATATCTTCAGGTAACAAAATAAGGAAAAAAATTGCAGTGCAATAGATGGAAATTGAAGGATATGCATTTCCGGCGTTACATGCGAACATACTAATGTACATGTGCTGTGAATATGAACGTCCTATATCTAGTCGTTCACGGTGTTCTATTTTCTGCGAACATAAGTGTATGTGCCAAAATCATACAACAAATTGATGTTAAGAATACTGGGGATTTGTTCAGTTTTAACGATATCACGGGTTACTCAACTGTCACTAATATACACACATTAAATAAAGTTCTGCCTCATCTCGATTCCGAGGGTTCCGGAACCTGTACAGAAAATTGGAATAGAGATCAACATAAACATCTTTTTCGCCATTTTTATTGCTCATCAAAACCGCACATTGGATGTTGTACCACCATACAGTGAGACCTTCACAAATGGTGGTCCAGATTGCTGTACACACCGGTACCTTTAATACCCAGCAGAACGTTCCTGCATGCTTGTATTCGTCGTGGTATGCTATTCACAACTTCATCAAGGCATTGTTCGTCCGCATTGTACCACTCCCCAACGGCGATTCGGCGTAGATCCCTCAGAGAGGTTGCTGGGTCACGGCGTCCATTAAAAAGGCCTTTACAGTCTTCCAGGCATGTTCGATAAAGTTCATGTCTGCAGAACATACTGGTCACTCTAGTCGAGCGATGTCGTTATCCTGAAGGAAGTCATTTACAAGATTTGCACGATGGGGGCGCGAGCTGTCGTCCATGAAGACGAATGCCTCGCCAATATGCTACCGATTTGGTTGCACTATCAGTCGGCGGATGGCATTCAGGTATCGTACAGCCGTTACGGTGCCTTCCATGACCGCCAGCGGCGTACGTCGGTCCCACATAATGCCACAACAAAACAGCAGGGAAACTCCACCTTGTTGCATTCGCTGGACAGTGTGTCTAAGGCGTTCAGCCTGACTGGTTGCCTCGAAACACGTCTCGGACGATTGTCTGGTTGAAGGCATATGCGATACTCATCGGTGAAGAGAACGTGATGCCAATCCTGAACGGTCCATTCGGAACGTTTTTGGTCCCATCTGTAACGCACCGCGCTGCATCGTGTCGTGGTTGCAAAGATGGACCTCGCCATGGACTTCGGAAGTGAAGTTGCGCTTCATGCAGCCCATTGCGCACAGTTTGAGTCGTAACAGAACGTCCTGTGCCTGCACGAAAAGCATTATTCAACATGGTGGCGTAGCTGTCAGGCTTCCTCCGAGCCATAATCCGTAGGTAGCGGTCATCCACTGCAATAGTAGCCCTTGGGCGGCCTGAGCGAGGCATTTCATCGACAGTTCCTGTCTCTCTGTATCTCCTCCATATCCAAACAACATCGCTTTGGTTCACTCCGAGACGCCTGGAGACTTCCCTTGATGAGAGCCGCTCCTGGCACAAAGTAACAATGTGGACGCGGTCGAACCGTCTAGGCATGGTTGAACTATATACAACACGAGCCGGGTACCTCCTTCCTGGTGGAATGACTGGAACTGATCCGCTGTTGGACTCCCACCGTCTAATAGGCGCTGCTCATCCATTGTTGTCAACATCTTTCGGCACGTTTACTGACATCTCTGAACAGTCAAAGGGACTGTGTCTGTGATACAATATCCACAGTCAATGTCTATCTTCAGTACTTCTGTGAACCGGGCCAGCCGGGGTGGCCGAGCGGTTCTAGACGCTACAGTCTGGAACCGCGCGACCGCTACGGTCGCAGGTTCGAATCCTGCCTCGGGCATGGATGTGTGTGCTGTCCGTAGGTTAGTTAGGTTTAAGTAGTTCTAAGTTCTAGGGGACTGATGACCTTAGAAGTTAAGTCCCATAGTGCTCAGAGCCATTTGAACCATTTTTTTCTGGGAACCGGGGTGACGCAAAACTTTTTTTTTATGTGTGTATATTCGACTCATCTTTTCAGTCACATGATAATTAAATTCAGGCAATACTCCTAGGTTGTCCTTTCTAATGAACGACTGAAAACGGAATTAAGCTTTTGTGCTTTTATTTTGCTGCTCTCAGTTTCAGGTCGCGTCTCATCCTCGTGTGACTGGACACTAAATTTGGTGCCACTAACAGCCTCTACATACGACCACAATTTCTTTGGGTTCTGTGAAAGATGTCTCTTGTATCTCGGGTGGTCACAACAGTAATTCGTAGACCAGGAAACAGCACATAGACCATGGTAACTGCGCACACTACAGAATATCTGTAGACAGTGCTATAATCGGATAATCATTCACATTTACTTATCTTTTGAGAAACAGTCATGTAGAACATAAGACCTTCCAATCTCTGAATAAAGTCTTTCGTCAGGTGAGCATTAAATTACCGTTCTAGCTGCGGTGGTTCTCGCAGACATAACAAAATTACGGTGTCGGCATCCGCTGTCTTCTGGAGGCTATCCAACAGTACGTAAGTGAAACAAAGTTGGTGCTTTTGTGTATGAACAGAAGTGTAACATTTTGAATAACATGCCAGCACCAATTGCAGTTTTATTTTCAAAATAGTCGTGCTGCGTAGCTGGTGCTGGCATTTTATTCAAAACCAATACTAGAGTTGTGGAACCTGTATAAACAGGATCCATAAGCTTGAAAGACAGTATGCAAGTGTTACAACCAATCTGTCAATCAGCTGGTACCAGAAGAAATCGTCTCTGCAAATGGAGGCTCCTTTAGAATCGAAAAAAAATTAGTACATTCCGTACAGCAAGTGTTGTAACATAAGTAATGGTACATGGACAGGAGTACATGACTATGGTAACACGTTTAAAATTATTGGGAGTGTAGAAATATGAATGTTTCGTCTGTCTAAACGTATCATTGATTATTTCGACGTCTTAAAATACGTTTTTAATCCATAAACTAAAAGGAATGTATTTATTCTACTGAAGGGAGCAGAGATAATATGTTGCGATTAGTCGTCTTGTACGTGCCTCTTCACGGGTGACAAACTGTAATCTCAAATCTCAATACCTATATTCAGTAATTAAATTACTAGTAAATAATTCATAATAATTTAAGAATAAACGGAATATCGACATCAGTAACACTACAAGAAGAAACATATTTGGTACTCACAGCTAAAGACGAAAGTTGTTCAGAAAAGTTGTAAAGTGTGTATGTGGACACTAAAATCGGTGATCTGTCACTGAATTCCATGAAATTTCTGACATGAAGCAAATATGAGCAGACATCGTTTCGTGCTTACAACTTCTATTCTTTAGACGAATTATTGATGGAAATGCAGTAGTGTGGCCTGAAATAGAAAAAAAGTTAATATTTTCGTCACTAGAATTACTTATGTTTATGAAGAGTGTGAGTAGTATCAAACACCACTGTGGAGTTGGTAATTTAAAGATGCATGTAAGTATGTACACAAACATGTAATGTTTATGTAGTCATTAAAATGATTCGTTACATTCCATGTCGACAGGAATAGAACGAAAGACGTCTGAGGCAAGGAACTGATAGACTAATTAAATTGTTTAAATGAGCACATACTCCCGTATGAGCGAGTATTCATTGAATATGAAATAGTTCTGCAAGTTGACATGAAAAATCACCGTAAACTGATGACTAGTTATCTACCAGAAGCACCAATTATTAATCAAATTCCCTTTTTACGTTATGGTGTGATATGTTCTTCAGCTGGCGTTTTATAATATTTGAAATTAGTTGCAAGACATAAAGGAATTAAAATGCACGGATTTCGCAAATTTAATACAAATGGTTTCTTTAGTGTGTTATTTAAAGGTAAGAGACACAGTTTTGTTGATGGTATATTGTTGTTGTTGTAACCTACAGTCTGATGATTAATTTGATGACAGTCTCTACGCTAGTCGAACATGTGCAGGTGTGTTCAGCTTTACATAGCTACCTCAACCTACATCTATTTGAATGTGCTCACTGTATTCAAATCTTCCCTCCATCAACTATTCCCTAATGCCTCTAGATGTACTCTATATACCCATCCATTCTGTCACTCAAATAGAGCAAGGAAGCTCTTTTCTCCCCGATTCTATTCAATAGCACTTCTCAAGTTGTCTTATCAATGTTCAGTGCCCGTCTCTAACGCCGTATTTCAAAAGCTTTTCTTTTTTATCTCTACTGTTCACAGTCTATGCTTCACTTAAAGACAAGTACTTTCAGAAAATAATTCCTGTCACTCAAGTGTATTAATATGTTTATCTTTTTATGAAAAACCTTTCCGTGTTGTGACCAGTATGTGCTTTACATCTTCTTCACCTCTGCTGCACTCGGTTATTTCGTTGCCTAAAATGCAAAACTCCTCGGGTTCTTCTAATACGAAATTTCCTAATCCAATTCTCCCGGCATCATCTTACTTAATTTGTCTACACACTATTACACTTGTTTTACTTTAATTGATGTTTGCTGTAGAATTATTTTTCAATACTCAAACGATTCCGCCCAGTAGATGTTCCTGCCCCTCTACCATCAAGGACAAAAGTACTGTGCTGTGGTAAATCTGAAAGTTTTCGTTTCATTTATGTAAACTTCATTTTTTTTTGTTATCATCCTTAGTTTTGCTTACTACAACGTTCATTCAAAAAGTTCCGAGACAGATTTTATTCCTGGCATGAAAGAGACACCATCAGAATAAGTAATGTGACAGCTTGAACTGATTACTGTAAGCAACAGATGGTCATTCGAGCAATAGATTGTGAGCAGGCAGTGAAAAGTTGGAGGACGTACGGCCGTAGTCACTGTAGTTGTGTCACAAATCGTAGAAGAGCTACACCTCTGAATCAAGTGTTCAAGACATTCTTGAGAATGATTCGAAAAAGACAAAACTGTGTGCAAAGTTTGGGCCGCACACCTTGGCTCCCGAACGGAAACAACAGAGTGTGGACGTCTGCCACGACTTAATTTAAATGAAAAAAGCTGACAGTCGTTTTCTGGAAAAAATCGTCGGGTGTGACGAAATGTTGCGTTATCAATGCGAACCTACCAACAAACGACACAGTGCAGAAATTAATATGGAGGGTCAACGCTCTGATGACATCTGTGACATTCAAGCAAATGCGATGCGCGACTAACAGCATCCCAAAGACGGACTTCTCTGACACGTTGACATGGTTGTAAGATCGTTTTGTGCGTTGTACGCAAGTGGACGAGATCATGAAGAACATTTGAATGATTAAAGCCACCACCTTAACGTTCATCTACTCTTTATTAATCCGGTCTCGATATCTTTTGGACTGACAAGATAATTATTGCAATGGCATATTAAAATATAAAAATTACTGAGATCTATTAAGCTGTTTTTAGCATTGCTGGTGATAAGTGTCATTTTTATAATGGCCTTGTTGTGAAGTGTCGCAGGTTGTGAATAGAACGTGTCAGATTGTGAGGTTTTAGCTACAATTCATGCATGCGGGATTTATAAACGTTTCGACCTGTAATATTGCCTGGCTTGGTTTATTTTAAATAGCCACAGGTTGCATTAGGAAGAAAATTCGTTGACAGAGAGTTAACCAGATGGACAGAATTTCTGGAAAGTAGGTACGATGCCTACGGGTCTGGAAAAGATGAATTGGATACGATGATTAAGGAACTCAGATAGTTTAAGGAAAATATAGGAGCGGAGAGGGGATTATAGCCTGTGTGCACAAATGCAGTAGGATGGAGGTACGGAAGTTTGTGTTTATCGTGATGTAGCGTGGGCGATTGGCTACAAATTATGGCATGTGACGGACAGCATTCACAGCAATTCAGAAAGAGCATAAAACGTTACAAAAAGTCGCAGGCTTTTTCAAGAGCGTCACCTCTGCTAACTATACATTTTATTTCAAAACAGCAAAATACCATGCGGATATAGCTTGTGAACATGCGAAGCTTTAAAAATGTAGCGCATGATAGTTCAGGTCATTCGAAAAGGAAGCCTCACACAAAGAAAACACGTTTTGATCCATTATAAATGGTCTTTGAAAGCCCGCGACTGTAGATACAATAGGTTTGTTTATAAATAAATAAATCTTCTGCTACCAGTCACGATATTTTCTTGTATTTTACTATTCGCACGACGTGTTTCGAGAAATAATTCCCATTTTCAAGTGCATTTTTTGGTGTGTATTAAGCCATTTCTTTTGATGTTGTCGGTGTGTGTGAGTCTGCTTCATTTTGTTAACATTTACTGTAATACATAAGAAACACGCGACTCTTACTTGGGTATCAATTCTCTTTGTGAGGTTAGTGGCTAAAATTTAGAAGAATTTGTACTTACAGTTTTCTGATGGTCCATTTGCGTAGAGTCTCACACACACTTAACATCACAGACAACTTGTTGTACACTTTACACATCAAATTTATCTTATATAAACAAAACAGTTACAAAGATCTTCTTACAGGTAGTCCACAGAGATAACATTATAGGTCTTCTACAGATTATGATATGCTTTTGTACAGAGGTTATTTATCTTAACAATTTGGCTCATGAATTACTTATATTGATTTTACAATTGTGCTTATTTCTATGTTTTATTATTTTTATTTAAGTATATTATCGAAAAATCTGAAGAAATTCACTGATTCACTTTCAAGTTTTTCATTTAATATTTTATCTTCATATTTTCTGTAATGTGAATATATCTCTAGTTCTTCAAGTAAATCCATTTTATGTCCTTTATTTAGTCGGTGGAGTACTTTGACATTTTGCTCTAGTTTTACAAATGGGTGTCCTGTATTATGTATGTGTGTTGCTATTGCTGATGTGGTGTGTTTGTTGTGTGTGTATGATCTAATCTGCTCTGTGTACTTGGTGTTGATATTTCGACCTGTTTGTCCTACGTAGAACTTGGAACATTCGTGACATGTTACCTTGTATACATGATTACACATTATATTATGTTTTAGTTTTTGGCGTAGTTTATTAGATATAGAAAACCCAATTTTTACTCTGTGATTTTTGAAAATATTTGCAATCTTCTGTGATACATTGCCTATGTATGGAATGCTAGATATAAATTAGTTTTTCTCTTTTTCTTCTGTGGTGCAGTTTGCACCTGGGTTTTTCTTCACTTTGTCTAAGATTGTGTCAACCATGGAAGCATTGTAACCAATGGCAATTGCATTCTTTTTCACTGTGTTTATTTCTTGTTGCATATTTTCTTGGTTCAATGGTATTTTTGTTGCCCTATGCAGCACTGACCTGTATGCAGACATTCTTAATCATTTCAATAATCTAAATGAGAAAATCAAATTTACAGTGGAACATGAGCAAAATAAAAGTATCAACTTTCTGGACCCAAATATTACAAGACACAACAACACATGCATATTCAAAATTTATAGGAAAAACACAATGACTGACACCACAATCCCTGCAACCTCATGACACCCAAATATCCATAAACAGGCAGCATACAGGTCAATGCTGCATAATACAAGACATGCTTCTGTGCCTTTGGGACGAGTTTGTCTACTGCTTAGATGTTTGCTGTGCACCTAAGGTTCGGCACACTGAACATTCATAACAAGGGTGCAAAAAGAATGAGTTTGAAGCTGCTCCTTTCATTGTTCATGCAGAATTTACACGTCATGAAATATAAATGCATTAAATTGGGTCCATCGGTTTGAACAACCCTGTATAAGACAATGTACAATTCGTGTAACTTTCCTTTCTAGTGATGGACTGCCACAGAATGTCGGCTACAGATTTCCTGATCATAACGGACATAATGAAATTTCCAAAATTTCCACCCAGTCGTGCGGCTTGCCTGGACTTTTCACTGGTAATCGAAAACACTATCATCACTCCTTACTGCTACGTCAGATACCTCCTAGTGGCGTTGTGGAAACGCGGCGCGGTAACAAAAGTGGAGCAGACACGGACAGGATAACGTCCTACCGAAGATATGGGCTGCAAATGGTGAAATCCACAGAGGTAAGCGACCTTGACAAAGGGTAAATTATTAGTCCTAGCGAAGATATGGGCTGCAAGTGGGGAAATCCACAGAGATAAGCGACCTTGACAAAGGGTAGATTATTAGTCCTAGCGAAGATATGGGCTGCAAGTGGGGAAATCCACAGAGATAAGCGACCTTGTCAAAGAGTAGATTATTAGTCCTAGCGAAGATATGGGCTGCAAGTGGGGAAATCCACAGAGATAAGCGACCTTATCAAAGAGTAGATTATTAGTCCTAGCGAAGATATGGGCTGCAAGTGGGGAAATCCACAGAGATAAGCGACCTTGACAAAGGGTAGATTATTAGTCCTAGCGAAGATATGGGATGCAAGTGGGGAAATCCACAGAGATAAGCGACCTTGTCAAAGAGTAGATTATTAGTCCTAGCGAAGATATGGGCTGCAAGTGGGGAAATCCACAGAGATAAGCGACCTTGGCAAAGGGCAGATTATTATTAAATGGAGCCTGTGAACGATTATCTTGGAAACGGCGAAGCTGGTCGAATGTTCCATTGCATCTGTTGTGAGCATGTACAGAAAGACCTAGAAGGACAATGGAGCTACTACTAGGCGCTAAATCGTTGGACGTCCACAAGTCTCCATAGCACGTGGGGTTCGGAGACTTGTCTGCTCGTTAGTGGGATAAATGGTGATGTGTGCCATCTCTGCCAAAAGAGTCAATGTTGGTGCACGCGCAAGTGTTTCGGAGCACACCGTTCGTAATATGTTCTTGAACTTGGAGCTCCGCAGCTGACCACCCCTGTGTGTTCACATGTTGACCCAAGTACATCGTCAGTTATGATTGCAGTGGGTACGGGACCATTGGGATTCGATCGGCGATCAATGAAAACATGTCGGCTCTTCAGGTGAACCACATTTTTGCAACAATATGTCACTGGTAGTCTTCACAAGTGCTATCCTCGAGGTGAACGGCGGATCGAAAGGTGCAATGCAGTGCGCCACGTATGCTGGTTCGTGGAATCAGTATTATGGGAGACGTTCCCCTGCACTTGCACTGGACCTGTGATAGCTGCGAGCCACTTGCATCCCTTCATACTTGATGTCTTCCCCTATGGTGATGTGATCTTTCAGCAATACAGTTGTCCGCAGCTAGGAACCACAACTGTGCTACACTGATTTGAGGAGCATTATAGAGTGAACTCATGCTGATGTCTCGGCGACCAAATTCACCTGACGTTAGTCCTATAGAACCCATCTGGGTCGCTATCGAGCGCCATCACGGCATACCCAAGTCAGCGGACCGTTATTTACACAAATAACATGACATGTGTGTAGACAGGGTGTAATCCCACATACCTCCATAAACCTGCCAAAAAACTGCCGCCTCCCTGGTACGCAGAATCAGTCATGTATTTCGTTCCAAAGACGGAGAGACATTCTATTAGGCAGTTGGTGATAATGTTTTGGTTTATCAGTGTACACACAGTGTTCGTATTAAAAAGAGACTTACTTTCCGTCTGTCGATCCATGTCTTTATCATTTTAAACCGATCGGTTTCGGGGAGTGCTCGCCATCCTCACATATGTTAACCAATACAAAAATCAGTAGCAACTGGGTTTCAATAGTACAGAGGTAAAGGAATTTTCTCTGTACGACAATAAGAACATAGTACTAACGTACTGTTTCCAGTAGTTGCAAAGTAACTGATCATAACGGAAAAGCAGTTTCACTGTCATATACGAAAGCCAAAACTATAATCAGTGGCTTCATTTTAAATCAGAGTTTTAAATCACATCTGACTGGTGTAAAAAGCCTGTAGTGTAAATTAATGCCCTCTACACACATGAATACACTAAGCAGATTCAGAAGGATGTAGGTTGCAGTAAGTACTGGGAGATGAAGAAGCTTGCACAGGACACAGTAGCATGGAGAGCTGCATCAGACCAGTGTGAGGACTGAAGACAACAACAACAACACGTACTGAAGGATTTAAAAATACAATCTTGAAGTAATTTATACATAAAACATAACACATTACAGAGAATTTCATAGATTGACAAAAATGTTTTAGTAAAGGAAAATTGGTAAAAAAGACTTCTGAGCATGTGAACTCTAAAGCTTTGCACAAAAAACTGCACAGTGAACCGCGGCAAGCAGCAGACAAAAAGAGCGCCGTGCTGAGGTTCGTCTCTAGAGACGTCAAACTCGACGTCACGTGGGAAACCACCCCGTCCCCTCACAACACGGTGCACTAATAGTGGTTAAAACACGTCTTTAAAAAATTTGTAATAATTACTATTCGTAAAATCAGTTTGTTCGTTCAACAGTTCTCCTAGTTCTTTTTTTTTTTTAGCCAGTCGGCGTAAACCTCATGTTATAGCGCGTTGACCTTACACATTTGTACTGTAATTCGACAGAAAATTCTTTTATCACTTTGAAAAGATATGACCGCATTAGGTGTAAGTCTCTTATTTATAGCCACAAGCGGTTTCGTAGCATCTTAGCTGCATCATCAGGTGAAATAAAATAAAACCACGTTCCGATTGAGAAAAGAGAACGAGATGACACAGCGTTCATCGTCAGTAATTTTTCAATAAGCGGCGGACGTCAAACATAAACTAACGTAGAACGCTCCCGTGATACCAGCAGTAACAGTATCTGGTGAGCTAGCGCGGCCCCCATGTACCGAAATAGCGATCAAGGCACAAACCATTCATGACCATCTACGGGATAATGTGAAATTTGAGCAGGCAATGGTCCCTCATTTGCCCACAGCAAGGGCCCGCACTGGACTGTTTACTAACAGGCGGCGTATCCAGACCTAACATCCCTTAGGTAGCATACATGGTCTTGTACGCACTGAGCCTTGCTCACATATGTCGATGTGTGGGACTCCGCTATCTCACTAGGTCACTAGGTACTGTTACTCATGCTTATGTTTGACGTCCGCCACTAAGAGAAAAACGCTGCGTCTCCCCGTTCTCTTTTCTCTATCGGAACATAAATTCATTTTATTTCAGCTGATGATGAAGCCAGAATGCCGCAAAACCGGTCGGGCCTATAAATAAAAGACTTACAGCTAAAGCGGTCATATATTTTCAGAGCGATATGTCCAGGCAGTGCCTGCTCTGACTACAATGTCTGCTGCGTAATTTCTTTCATATCTGTAATATTGAAACACTGGATTAGAACCGGATTATCGTTTATTTTTAAATTGTCTGATAGACCTGGAGATGGGCGATGCTTCCAGAAACCGGTCAGTTTGAAACAGCAAAGACTGCGTTCGGCAGACGGAAAAGAAGTCTACTTTCTACAAACAAGGATCCAGTTTTGATAATGATTTGTATGACGTTTTTCATAAGTTGGTTGCATGTGTTTGTAAAGTTGTCTCCAAATGGTTCCTGCCTGGGACATCTGTGGTGTGAATTGTCCACTAATGAGCAAAAGACAACGTTAATTAATGACCATCAAACGAGTAAGAACCATGGAGTGAATTTTTAGCTTGCAGGTAGGTATGAACAGCCCAACCGCCCACTGAAGAATAGGAAATATTCTTTATGAATACCAAGGAAGGGACCTTTCAGAAATGGTAGGAGTGGCTGACGCCGCATCTAGAAACGAAGAAGCGAGAAAGTTTAGGATTTAATGTCGCGTCAACGAGGTGGTCTTTAGAGACGAACTTTAAACTCGGATTAGAGTAGGGGGACATAATAAACGCGTAACTTTCGAGGAAACGATCCTGGTAGTAATTTTCAAGTCATTTAGGGAAACAACGGAAATCCCAAAACTGTAGCGCGTAGCTGATTCGTCGTCCAAAAGGCGGGTACAGTGGCTCGTCCGCTGAGCTGGATCGTGCGATAGTGGATGTTGGAGACACTTTTTATGACGCTGAGATCCCAGCTGGCATTATTAAAGATGACAAATTTTTTCGCAGAGTGTATGCCACATCTAGTCTTCTCTGCGTACATTTAAATGATGCATTATTGGCGTCAGGTTCTCTCCAGTGATGCACTCTACATCTACATCTACATCCACACTCCATAAGCCACCTGACAGTGTGTGGCGGAGGGTACTTTGCGTACCTCTATCGGTTCTCCCTTCTATTCCAGTCTCGTATTGTTCGTGGAAAGAAAAATTGTCGGTGTGCCTCTGTATGGGCTCTAATCTCTCTGATATTATCCCCATGGTCTGTTCGCGAGATATACGTAGGAGGGAGCAAGGGAGCAATATACTGCTTGACTCCTCGGTGAAGGTATGTTCTCGAAACTTCAAGAGAAGCCCATACCGAGCTATTGAGCGTCTCTCTTGCAGAGTCTTCCACTGGAGTTTATCTATCATCTCCGTAACGCTTTCGCGATTACTAAATGATCCTGTAACGAAGGGCGCTGCTCTCCGTTGGATCTTCTCTTTCTCTTCTATCAACCCTATCTGGTACGGATCCCACACTGGTGAGCAATATTCAAGCAGTGGGCGAACAAGTGTACTGTAACCTACTTCCTTTGTTTTCGGATTGAATTTCCTTAGGATTCTTCCAGTGAATCTCAGCCTGGCACCTGCTTTACCGTCGATCAACTTTATATGATCATTCCATTTTAAATCACCCCTAATGCCTATTCCCAGATAATTTATGGAATTAATTGGTTCCAGTTGCTGACCTGCTATATTGTAGCTAAATGAAAAAGGATCTTTCTTTCTATGTACTCCGTGGACTTTCTGGCCGTGGAGTTTCCAGGCCTTTTGTTGATGCCGTAGGTACCGTGACACTTGCGATCGACAAAATTTGAACCATGAAGTTCCCTATCAGAGCCATCTCCACAGTTGCGGCTTCCTTTGCCACGTCAGTAGGGATGTGTACTGTAACTGCTGTTCCTTTACTCACGACAATTCAAGCTGTGCTCTTAGCTTCTTACCTCGCCACACCTTTGGAAATCGCGACATATTCGGAAATAAAGAGCCAGTTACTTGTAACAAGCATGAAAAAACAAACGTCATTGCTCCTCGTTTTGCTCGCAATAATTTTTTTCGTTTTAGGAGATTAAAACTAAAATGAAATAGATACCGGGTAGACGATACAAGGCCAGTCAAATGAAAACGAGACACTTGGAAAAAATTGGCCGCGGGGAAGTAGGACTTGCGCTCTAAGGATTCCTTACAAACATAATTATACACTCCTGGAAATTGAAATAAGAACACCGTGAATTCATTGTCCCAGGAAGGGGAAACTTTATTGACACATTCCTGGGGTCAGATACATCACATGATCACACTGACAGAACCACAGGCACATAGACACAGGCAACAGAGCATGCACAATGTCGGCACTAGTACAGTGTAAATCCACCTTTCGCAGCAATGCAGGCTGCTATTCTCCCATGGAGACGATCGTAGAGATGCTGGATGTAGTCCTGTGGAACGGCTTGCCATGCCATTTCCACCTGGCGCCTCAGTTGGACCAGCGTTCGTGCTGGACATGCAGACCGCGTGAGACGACGCTTCACCCAGTCCCAAACATGGTCAATGGGGGACAGATCCGGAGATCTTGCTGGCCAGGGTAGTTGACTTACACCTTCTAGAGCACGTTGGGTGGCACGGGATACATGCGGACGTGCATTGTCCTGTTGGAACAGCAGGTTCCCTTGCCGGTCTAGGAATGGTAGAACGATGGGTTCGATGACGGTTTGGATGTACCGTGCACTATTCAGTGTCCCCTCGACGATCACCAGTGGTGTACGGCCAGTGTAGGAGATCGCTCCCCACACCATGATGCCGGGTGTTGGCCCTGTGTGCCTCGGTCGTATGCAGTCCTGATTGTGGCGCTCACCTGCACGGCGCCAAACACGCATACGACCATCATTGGCACCAAGGCAGAAGCGACTCTCATCGCTGAACACGACACGTCTCCATTCGTCCCTCCATTCACGCCTGTCGCGACACCACTGGAGGCGGGCTGCACGATGTTGGGGCGTGAGCGGAAGACGGCCTAACGGTGTGCGGGACCGTAGCCCAGCTTCATGGAGACGGTTGCGAATGGTCCTCGCCGATACCCCAGGAGCAACAGTGTCCCTAATTTGCTGGGAAGTGGCGGTGCGGTCCCCTACGGCACTGCGTAGGATCCTACGGTCTTGGCGTGCATCCGTGCGTCGCTGCGGTCCGGTCCCAGGTCGACGGGCACGTGCACCTTCCGCCGACCACTGGTGACAACATCGATGTACTGTGGAGACCTCACGCCCCACGTGTTGAGCAATTCGGCGGTACGTCCACCCGGCCCCTCGCATGCCCACTATACGCCCTCGCTCAAAGTCCGTCAACTGCACATACGGTTCACGTCCACGCTGTCGCGGCATGCTACCAGTGTTAAAGACTGCGATGGAGCTCCGTATGCCACGGCAAACTGGCTGACACTGACGGCGGCGGTGCACAAATGCTGCGCAGCTAGCGCCATTCGACGGCCAACACCGCGGTTCCTGGTGTGTCCGCTGTGCCGTGCGTGTGATCATTGCTTGTACAGCCCTCTCGCAGTGTCCGGAGCAAGTATGGTGGGTCTGACACACCGGTCTGAATGTGTTCTTTTTTCCATTTCCAGGAGTGTATATACAAATGGAGGTATAACGATCCTACGAACCTTCGTCTGGAAATGCATCGTTGCCACGGTAGATGGCACAGACTAATGACAGTTCCTTTTATCACGTGACATGTGTTCCGTGTGTGTTGCAGGCTGTGTGAATGACGTAGCCGAAAGTTTTATGCGCATTGCCGTAAATAAAAGAAATTCATTCTGCACTTCCTGGATCACGGTTACAGTTCGCAACCAAATCGGAACTTCCGACAATTGGACATCTATGTGACAATAGCAGCCTTATGGCCAACTGTAGTGTTTTCCTCTCTGGAGACTTCCGTCAGATCTTACCAGTAATCGCAGCTGGGACGAGAGCAGACGAAGGCAGTGCATCTACGATTTCCAGTTACCATATCATGTGACTATAACTCCAAAATTAATGAAGTAAATGAAAAGCTACAACACTGAATTCGAAATTTCATAAAAAATTTAGACTTAGAGTTTAAAATTAAAACATTCTCGAATGTCATGGAATTCCCATGACTCACATCTTTTCAGTATCGATAACGGATAAAAATCGTTGACATTCTCGATTCGCGGTATCGATGAATTACCTAGGTACATAATAAAGTTTTACAGCACCAACAGACCTCCTCCAGCCTTAATCGTGATTGTCCGCTTTGTTTTGTTTAATGACGCTTTTTCAAAAAAAAAAAAAAAAGGAACGGTTCAAATGGCTCTGAGCACTATGGGACTTAACTTCTAAAGTTAAACTTAGAACTACTTAAACCTAACTAACCTAAAGACATCACACACATCCATGCCCGAGGCAGGATTCGAACCTGCGACCGTTGCGGTCGCGCGGTTCCAGACTGTAGCTCCTAGAACCGCTCGACCACCCCGGTCGGCTCAATGACGCTTTTTCTTTGACTTACAGCTCAACTGGAATTTACTGCTCACGCTAATTAGCAGATTTGCAGGTGGTTCGAAAAATTTTTGAAGAATTCATTCTACCAGCCATTACCCACAAAATAGATCAGTACTGAGAATTCTGCAACACAAGTCAAACTAATATGATGTGAGATAACTTAAAATTATTCAAACGTCCTGATACAGTAATGAAAGAGTATTTAAGTACAGCACACTTATGAATGAGCAAGTTATCTAAGAGCAAACGGCATGGTGTACTACCGCAGGGAATGTAGTTGCTACGGCCAGCCGCGGTGGTCGAGCGGTTCTAGGAGCTACAGTCTGGAACCACGCGACCACTACGGTCGCAGGTTCGAATCCTGCCACGGGCATGGATGTGTGTGATGTCCTTAGGTTAGTTAGGTTTAAGTAGTTCTACGTTCTAGGGCAGTGGTGACCTCAGAAGTTAAGCCCCATAGTGCTCAGAGCCATTTGAACCATTTTTTTTTTGTAGTTGCTATGGAAAAACGGTGGTGTGTTCATTACTGTGATAAATGCTAGAGAACTCTTCATGTAACCACGATCGTATTCCTAGGGTTTGGCGGTTGTACGATGAAGAGAAGAAACTGTATGATCATTATCGTTTGTCGGAATAAGGCGTACTGAAATTTATAAACTCTTGCCGGTTTAAGGTCACCTTAAAATATGTACTAAACACTGACAGTTATCTAATAACTGAGGAACCAATTATGTATTCTGTGTGTAAAGTCTTTTTCGAATTTATATCAGAACAAATGTATTTGTTTTCCTGCATAAAATATATGACTGTGTCACCGTCAATACTTAAAATTTCTATATAAATCCTAGAATCGGAGAATGTAGCATTTGCATCGTTTAGTGTGAGAACGCCTCACCAACTCTGATGATTAGACGTCTGTGACCGGCGGGATAGGAAAGCAGCGAATTCATGCCTTCCTACTGTCACATACTACATTGTCAGTAGATGATTTCGAAGGTGCGCACTCATTAAGAACAAAACTGATTTAATTTTTGCCCTCGTTACGTCGTACCAACATTGTATAGCGAATTAATATTTCATTCTTGACGTAGTACACAGATTAACAGCTATTAACGATGAAGTTTTTCAGGTTATCTTGGGCTGCGCTGTGGCTTATTATACTTCACCTCATGCATCAAAATCCACAATAAGTTGCCACCTGAACACTCCTTTTGTATATAAAGAATGTTGCTTACTGAATATTCCTTTGCCGTTAAGTATTATTAATCAGGATTATTCGGTGTCCCCTCTTCCTCCAGCTCGGCTCAGACCTCGCCTCCTTATAGGCTGCAGATAAAGCTGCTGAAAATTAACTTCTCGTTCTCATTCACTCCACCACATAAATAAGAAATGAGATTGAACGCCCCTGCTTATATTACCTTCAAAATTACAACTCAGTACACGATAAATGAGGACAGCTATCAACTCATATACTGCCTCTCTGTACGATGTACATGACAGATGTGATGTTTTACCTGATAATGAACATTTTACAATACATTTACTATCTTTGACATTTCGCGTTCTTAGATTTCATGGAGCTCTTCCTTCCGCACCCCCTGCTCCGTGGAATTCTTATCTCCACCTCAGCAGGTAGGGTAGACTGATTGCTACCCACTTCCGTACAGTCACTGTATTGTTAGCTCTGGTATCAGCACATACGACTTAACACACGTCCCAATAGTGGGGTGCTCACCTCTTATCGACTGCTCTCAGTCATGAACATATTTATCCTGACCTATGCATTCAAGGAACTGGATGTATCACTACAACCTTTAACGTTCTAAATCCCCCCAAAAAATATAGCACATTACAAGTTGCAGGATGGCGAATCTTTCTTGTAATTTAACGTCAGCAATCAACAGAACTGTTGAGACAAGGAAAGGCGTATTTGCTCCTGTGTCGTGTTACGCCTTTACTGAACTGTGTGGGGCCTCACGCTAAATGTGCTGACCTCTCTTACTGCCCACTGGAAACGGCACCAGCAGGTGGTGCTCGCATTGTTCACCGGATACAGCTGCCTGCGGACAATTGCCTCTGTCGCGTGCCGCTTTATTGCTCTGCAAAGGTTAATCAGCCGGGCGTGACTTGGGTTCGTGGAGGCTTGATACTAGAAGCATAGCGCTCACATTGTCATGACACTAGGCAAATGGAATGTGTCCCGTTGACAGAGCCCAACTGCAGCTGCAAAGAATGGCAGCCTACGTTAGCTATGGCTCTGGCCCACATCCAATGTCCGCATTAGTGCGCGCTGAAATACCTCAGTAGGTCCAACGAACAATTGTAACCACGGAGACAAAGGAGGGCAATCGGCTTAGAAGTGAATATTAAACAGAATAGAATATCAGTTCCTTCTGGAAGTAGGACTTAATTTCCATTCTCAGTTTATTTTCTGTTTTGTAAGAAACACACCTAGGCACGAAACCATTTCATTGATGGCCACTGATGCCTAGGCAATAGGGACAGCAAACTTTAGCGTAAACGATGAAGAGACTATGCTGTGACATCAAGAATGTCACTTGCTAAGCAGTAGCGTCAAATCTAGCTAAAAAATAGCTCCGAATTTGGCAAAGAATATATACGAATTTGGGAAAAAGTAACACCGAATTCGGCAAAAAATGGCAGCTAATTTGGCAAAAAATAGCGACGAAATTGGTAAAGAAACACTAAATTTGGCAAAAAAATAATACCTAAATTGACGAAAAATAGCACAAAATTGGCAAAAATGGTACCGAATCCGATAAAAAAACATATCGCCGAATTCAGCCAATAATAACGCGAAATCGGCAAACATAACATCGAATTCGGTTAAAAATATCAGTAACTGAGGCAAAAATAAAGTCGAACTTGACATAAAATAGCACCGGAATTGGATCAAAATTGGGGAAGGAAAACATAACAATGAAATTGTAAAAAAAAAAAAAAAGTTAACTGGCTAAAAACGGCACAAAATTTGTCAAAAAATTGCACTCAATTTCGAAATCAAATAGAAACGAATTGGACAATAAACAGCAGTGAATTTAGCAACAAAATAGCAAAGTAAATGACAAAAGATCACACAGAAATTGGCAAAGAACGACACAGAAATCAGTTAAAAATAGGGAAAAGGAAAAAGAATACCGAAACCGGCAACAAATAACAGCTAAATCGGCAATAAAAAATGGTAAGAAAGGAGCAGTGCATTTGGCAACAAAAGAGCACTGAATTTGGCAAAACATTGTGCCGAATTTGTCAACAAATAACATCGAATTTGAGAGTAAAATAAAAACATTTTTTCCTGTCCTTAATAATCAGAGATCAACGTTGCTTTCACTGCTAGAAATGTGAAATTTCCTCTAATGTGTTGGTACAGTCGTGAATGCTAATTATTAACTATTGAATGGGAAATTGTAAGTGATTTTACATACTAGCGCACACTTTCAAAACTATACTAACTCTATCATCATCTTTGAGTCTGTGTGGAAGAATGATCAGATATTCAGCGTACCTTGGGTATCCGAGCAAAACTGAAACTTGGTTGGTAAATATTAGAAAGTAAATGTGTATAGCCGTACACTTTTCACAATTTTCTAATTATTTACTACTTGCTGCAGTTCCTGGCGTTGGCTGGGATGTTTAATATGTGCCACAAAAAATTGATTGGCGGTGTACCTTGTTGACAGTCATAGCGTGTGTAAGTCTCATGGAAAACGGCAGTCGCCTTAAGTAGAAGGGCACATTTGAATCATTGAGTGTCAACAGTATGTGACGAATGAATACGTTTTCACCTGCGACATTCATAAAAATCAGATTCTAGGCTTACGGTTCTGACTTTTGCAAGTAAATACCAATTTCAAACCAAAAGTTTACTAATAACACTTACATCATGTATCATGCTTTGATTACTTTTTAAATTATAAAGTATATGTCTGTAGTGCATTGTGTACCTAAAATCTAACTGTAAAATACATACTATTATCATATCAATACACATCATTGTCTGCAAGAAATACTTTGACTCGAAAAATATGTGCATTTGATTAATGAGCATATATTTCACATATTTGTTGATATTTGTACAATTAAAACACATATTTACATTAAGTAGGTGTGAAAACCTCTAATTAATTAAAAAGTCATACCTATTAAGCAATTTATATATTGCAAGCTGCAAAATTTTCCATTCACGAAAACATAGTGACATTGTATTTACAGTCAGCAGAAGTATAATTTTAACAAGCTGGAATAAAACTGTAAAATGGAAATCCTATCTCAAAGCTTGATGGTACACAATATTCTTCGTTAATCCGTCTGGAGGGTAAACAAATTGTCCGGCTAGCCGACTCTTGACGAAGCCACGTATGACTGCTCATGCGAAAAACATGGCGTGCCCAAGTTTGTGCCTGCCACACAAAGTGATTGGTCCTGTGCCTCGTTGATAGTCATAGCAAAGGCAACTCGGATGGGAAACTGCAACCGCTTGAAATCAAAGAGCAAATTTAAATGACTGGGTACCAACGGAATGCCAAGGAATGAATACGTCATCACCTGCGGCATACCACGTAACGATGGTGGCCTCTACAACGTTCGGCTATAAGTTCTTCATGGCCGGCCTTGTTTCGTTACTCAGCAAAGGTGGGTAGATGTTGCGTAATTATGTGTTTGGGGAGCTCTTTTTTTTTAATTACTTTGTGTGGCGGTAATCCTGGGGCCTCAAGAGCAATTAAAAATTCTGTCGGGTAATGCACGGTTTGCTGTGTATCCATTACAAAATCAGTGGTCATAAAGGAGACAGGGTGCTGGGAAGCATTTACACATGAGCTGTTAATATTCTCTTCTGTTGTTTCAGATCAATTTGCACTGTTTCAAGTAGGGCTGTGTTTGAGGACGTCTCGAACCGTTCGAACAGTTTATGTCACAGTTTGGGAAATCTCGGGTTCTGTTCGATATTTTAATTGGCCCGCGAGCTAGTGATGTCTGAGGGCACTATCTCCAAAACGAATTTTATTCTGACGATAGCAATTACTGTCAGTTTACCACGATATATTTCATTTGATAGACATTTAACTTTTCATTAAATGTTTTTCATGAATTCGTCTGAATGTAGAAATTTGATTTAAATTGTCCAAGAACATCGAAGTCAACCGCTCAAGTACTTTTCAAGATGATTTTTTAACAATGTTGCCCGTCCAAATGTTGATTACAGGATCGTGTAGAAATTTGAAGTAATTCAGGCAAAAGCTTTTAGAGATTTTTGGTCATAACCTTTTCACTTTATGTGTTAGATACATGCATGTTTCAAGTCAGATTATGAAATCTTATGTAGACAGTGATCCACCTCATGTCCTGAAGGCACAATGTGCAAAATTTCATCGAGATCGAACTGAAACTGTAGTTGTTTATGACTTACAAACAAACAAACGGACTCTGTCTCTCTCTTTCTCTTTCTCTCTCTCTCTCTCTCTCTCTCTCTCTCTCTCTCTCTCTCGCTCTCTCTCTCCCATATACATGTATAATAAGACTTATGAACAGTACTGAACATACTAAAACATGGACCGATAGATGAACAGATGTACGAAACAACACTAACAAACTGTCAGTGGGTACGTTTACGTTTTGTGGTAGTTTTTCATAACCGTGTTATATTAATGACTGTATGGTACGTTATGAAAGGGGTTGAAAACAACACGAAGACTTACGAAAATGTTGTACTGAAATTTAGCACATGGCAATGTAATTCGCGGGTAGGCAATGGTAGTGCAAATGGTTCAAATGGCTCTGAGCACTATGGGACTTAACAACTGAGATCATCAGTCCCCTAGAACTTATAACTACTTAAACATAACTAACCTAAGGACATCACACACGTCCATGCTCGAGGCAGGATTCGAACCTGCGACCATAGCAGTCGTGCGGTTCCGGATTGAAGCGCCTAGAACCGCTCGGCCACCGTGGCCGGCTGTGGTAGTACAGCTAAATTGCCTGTCACTTGAAGTAATCATGTTTCAGTAGGATGTATTTAGAACCGATTATTGCCACTTGTATGATTTAAATGGCTCAACTGGGTTATGAACAGTACATTCGCGACTAAGAGGTAGTTCTACAGTGTCGAAGCTGAAGGACACAGCACAATTGGTCGGCTCCAATAAATAATATTTAAAGGATATCCCTCCATTATTTTCAAATGGCTTCATCAGAATCCACATATCAAGTGGTAGCTTAACCTAAAAACGTGTATTACCGCTATTGTTGGCATCTTGTACAAGAGAACACAAGAAGGAAACTAAGTGGTACTTATATAACAACCGCTAGACCGATGCCAGCATAGGATTCACCCAACGGTGTGGCGCCGCCTCAGAAATTCTACTGTGTCGTCACTGCAGACTGGGGGTAACGTTGCGGAGCATACTATTGACCAACAATGAAAGTGGCTAGCAAATTACAAGTACAGCGCATCTAAGCACACACATTTCATTCTGTGATTCGTGAAATCGTGTTAATCTTGAACGAGAGAACTATACCAGACTTTTTTAAAAATAAAATGTATCATCTCACTTCTCACGATGTATATGCCTTGAAATGCATCTCAAATTTGTTTGTGTGTACAACAGGTTTTTTTCTTTTTTGTGTTTTTGTTTTGTCCGTAGTAAATAAACTGCTGCCTTGAGATGCGTCATGACGGCTCATGGCACGTAAATGTAGGTTCATGTGTGTTGATTTACGATACACACTTTGAATTTAGTTACAAAATATTTTAATGAACTACAACTCTGTGTGGCTGGTCCTGGCGGAGGTTCGAGTCGTCCCTCGGGCATGAGTGTGTGTGTTTGTCCTTAGGATAATTTAGGTTGTATACATGGAAGAATCCAGGAGATACTAAAAGGTATCAGATAGATTATATAATGGTAAGACAGAGATTTAGGAACCAGGTTTTAAATTGTAAGACATTTCCAGGGGCAGATATGGATTCTGACCACAATCTATTGGTTATGATGTGCAGATTGAAACTGAAGAAACTGCAAAAAGGTGAGAATTTAAGGAGATGGGACCTGGATAAACTGAAAGAACCAGAGGTTGTAGAGAGTTTCAGGGAGAGCATAAGGGAACAATTGACAGGAATGGGGGAAAGAAATACAGTAGAAAAAGAATGGGTAGCTCTGAGGGATGAAGTAGTGAAGGCAGCAGAGGATCAAGTAGGTAAAAAGACGAGGGCTAATAGAAATCCTTGGGTAACAGAAGAAATATTGAATTTAATTGATGAAAGGAGAAAATATAAAAATGCAGTAAATGAAGCAGGCAAAAAGGAATACAAACGTCTCAAAAATGAAATCGACAGGAAGTGCAAAATGGCTAAGCAGGGATGGCTAGAGGACAAATGTAAGGATGTAGAGGCTTGTCTCACTAGGGGTAAGATAGATACTGCCTACAGGAAAATTAAAGGGACCTTTGGAGAGAAGAGAACCACTTGTATGAATATCAAGAGCTCAGATAGCAACCCAGTTCTAAGCAAAGAAGGGAAGGCAGAAAGGTGCAAGGAGTATATAGAGGGTTTATACAAGGGCGAAGTACTTGAGGACAATATTATGGAAATGGAAGAGGATGTCGATGAAGACGAAATGGGAGATAAGATACTGCGTGAAGAGTTTGACAGAGCACTGAAAGACCTGAGTCGAAACAAGGCCCCGGGAGTAGACAACATTCCATTAGAACTACTGATGGCCTTGGGAGAGCCAGTCATGACAAAACTCTACCATCTGGTGAGCAAGATGTATGAGACAGGTGAAATACCCTCAGACTTCAAGAAGAATATAATAATTCCAATCCCAAAGAAAGCAAGTGTTGACAGATGTGAAAATTACCGAACTATCAGTTTAATAAGTCACAGTTGCAAAATACTAACGCGAATTCTTTACAGACGAATGGAAAAACTGGTAGAAGCGGACCTCGGTGAAGATCAGTTTGGATTCCGTAGAAATGTTGGAACACGTGAGGCAATACTAACCTTACGACTTATCTTAGAAGACAGATTAAGAAAAGACAAACCTACATTTCTAGCATTTTGACAATGTTAACTGGAATACTCTCTTTCAAATTCTGAAGGTGGCAGGGGTAAAATACAGGGAGCGAAAGGCTATTTACAATTTGTACAGAAACCAGACGGCAGTTGTAAGAGTCGAGGGGCATGAAAGGGAAGCAGTGGTTGGGAAAGGAGTGACACAGCGTTGTAGGCTCTCCCCGATGTTATTCAATCTGTATATTGAGCAAGCAGTAAAGGAAACAAAAGAAAAATTCGGAGTAGGTATTAAAATCCATGGAGAAGAAATAAAAACTTTGAGGTTCGCCGATGACATAGTAATTCTGTCAGAGACAGCAAAGGACTTGGAAGAGCAGTTGAACGGAATGGATGGTGTCTTGAAGGGAGGATATAAGATGAACATCAACGAAAGCAAAACGAGGATAATGGAATGTAGTCGAATTAAGTCGGGTGATGTTGAGGGTATTAGATTAGGAAATGAGACACTTAAAGTAGTAAAGGAGTTTTGCTATTTGGGGAGCAAAGTAACTGATGATGGTCGAAGTAGAGAGGATATAAAATGTAGACTGGCAATGGCAAGGAAAGCGTTTCTGAAGAAGAGAAATTTGTTAATGTCGAGTATAGATTTAAGTGTCAGGAAGTCGTTTCTGAAAGTATTTGTATGGAGTGTAGCCATGTATGGAAGTGAAACATGGACGGTAAATAGTTTGGACAAGAAGAGAATAGAAGCTTTCGAAATGTGGTGCTACAGATGAATGCTGAAGATTAGATGGGTAGATCACATAACTAATGAGGAGGTACTGAATAGGATTGGGGAGAAGAGGAGTTTGTGGCACAACTTGACCAGAAGAAGGGATCGGTTGGTAGGACACGTTCTGAGGCATCAAGGGATCACCAATTTAGTATTGGAGGGCAGCGTGGAGGGTAAAAATCGTAGAGGGAGACCAAGGGATGAATACACTAAGCAGATTCAGAAGGATGTAGGTTGCAGTAGGTACTGGGAGCTGAAGAAGCTTGCACAGGATAGAGTAGCATGGAGAGCTGCATCAAACCAGTCTCAGGACTGAAGACCACAACAACAACAACAGTCTGCGCTTGACCGCGCGAGAGTTCAGTTGCGAGTTATACTCGGTCTGTAGTAGTAGAAGTCGGCAGCAGTTGTGGCGAGTGGACGGTTGTACTGAGCGGGCGTCGCCATGCGTCGACGGCGTGCTGTTCTTCCGAATCTGGTCGGGATTGTGGTGGACGATGTGTATTGTAGTAGAAGGTAATGAAGCAGCATTGCGCTCAGCTAATAACGTATGTTAACTGTAATTAATTTGTTCAAAAATGCCCTAATAATAATTTTTCTATAAAGTAAATGTTTTAAAGAAAAAGATTCATTTCAATTTAAAGAATATTTCCTATGCTTTCCTCCAAAAATCAAAATTAAATATACGCCAGCATTGCATAGAGCTGTGCCGAAAAATAAGAGCAGATATAGGTGCAGTGTTACTGAGGTAAGAATTTATCAGGTTTAATTATTTGACAGGGCCGAAGGTCAGCGCAGCTGCCCTTATAAAATTTATCAGGTTTAATTATTTGTGTTGAGATGTTACATTCAGTTCATGGTTCATTATTTAATTAATATTATTGTGGGTTTAATGAGTAATCTTCATTAGTTAATGTTTGTGGGGAGTTTACATATGATCATTATTATTCTTTAATTTTGCAAGGAGGTTACGCTTGGCTTCATTTCAATTTAACGATATATGGCCCCATTTTCATTTACATTATTATTGACATATTTTCACGGGGAGGTTACACTTGGCGACATCCGGACCAGGATCGTATTTCTTTGTGAGTCTTCTGATAAGTAATCAGATATCTGCTCTTATTTACTTCAATATAATTAGCACTTGGCACAACGCATTTACTAATTTTGTCACTTTCTTTCACAGATCATCGGCAATTCGTTGCTCTTTGTTGTATTTGTGTTTGTTGCATCTTGTATTGTCTTTGTTTCATTATTGAATAATTGTGATTTGTGTAAAAATGCCGCGAAAAACTGTTAATAGTACATCGCGATGTATAATGAGTGAAGTAACCGACTTAAACAACTCGACCGATAGTACTTCCGACACGCAGTGTAATGATGACAATCATCCATTTTCTGAGAATCAGTGTGTACCGACCACTAATGTTGATTTTGATCCTAGTGATGAACAGATGAATTCAATTGTGTCCTCTGTTAATTTAACGACAATTGATGACGCGGGGCGTTCTGTTGCAATGAACGCTGCCCAGCTTAACACAACCGGTTTGCAAAATTCACGTGACGAACAGATAAATTTTTCTAATGAAAATGAACAGGATACTCAAAGTAGGACAGATTTATTTGATTCCGAGGTAGTGACTAACAGTGCACGTCCGATTAGCAAACATTTTCAAGAATCACAGAATATCCAAATGGATACACGAAACGTGACAATTTTAGATACACCATCACACAGCACAGAGAATAGACTTGCTAATTTTGGGTCGGATCAAATTATGGCATTGTTGCTGCAAATGAATAAACAACTTAGTGAAAAACTAGACAACACTTCCAAACAGTTGAATGAAAAAATAGACAGCAATTCAAAACGGTCGGATGAAAGACAAGACAACAATTTCAAACAACTTAATGAAAATTTCAAACAACTTAATGAAAAACAAGACAACCTTAATGAAAATTTCAAACAACTTAATGAAAAACAAGACAACCTTAATGAAAATTTCAAACAACTTAATGAAAAACAAGACAACCTTAATGAAAATTTCAACTTAAGGAAAAACATGACAACCTTAATGAAAAATTAGAAAACAATTCCAGACAGCTTAGTGAACAGATGTCCGCCCCAGTAGCTGCGTGGTCAGCGTGTCGGATTGCCGACCTCTGGGCCCGGGTTCGATTCCCGGCTGGGTCGGAGATTTTCTCCGCTCAGGGACTGGGTGTTGTGTTGTGTTCATCCTCATTTCATCTCCATCCGGCGTGCAGGTCGCCCAATGTGGCGCCGACTGTAATAAGACCTGCGATATGGCGGCCGGACCTGCCCCGCGAGGGGCCTCCCGGCCAATGACGCCAAACGCTCATCATCATCATCATCAGTGAACAGATTAGAGCCATAGCCGCGCAGTGTCATGATACTAAGGAACAATTACGCGAGGAAATTGAGGCTTGTGCTAGGAAAAGTAGCGAAGAAATTAGATCTGTTACGCAAGAATTAAGAGATATCCAAACAACTACAACAGAATCACTTAGACACGAAATTAGTGCAGTCGGTAAACAATGCTCTGAAAAAGCAACACAGTTACGCGACGAGTTTAAATTGATGACAGCAGAACTTTCGCGCACAATGGATGCAAAGATAGACGCAAAATTTGAACAACAGAATAGTCAAATTGACGAACGTTTTAATCTTCACCTACAAAACAGTGATACGCGTTTCCGTAAATTTATACAGGAACAGAATAAAGTAAAACGCCAAGTCATGGAAACAATCACCACACAGAGACAAGAAGATAAACGTAAATTGTTCGCGAAAGCAAAAACATACGTAGACAACAATATTGCTACAGTGTCCGACGAAATTAATACCATCAAACAGTTGAACACAGAATTACGTAATGAAATTTCCGATCTTAAATCGAAAACAGACACACACACACAACAGACTTTCAGACAGTGACAGACAGACTCGAACAATTAGAACTAACACAGGATTCCGATGTCATTAAAGCAGACGTTAAAAAATTGAGCGAAACCACACGTAAAATACAAAAACAAATTAATGCTTCTGACACTAAAAACGATGATCAGGTAAAAATACTGACTGAAAAATGTGATGAATTGGCCAGCCGTATTGATATTATTGAAAGTAATAATGACAGCAAATCAGACGATACTGCGCCGATTTTGTTTAACCAAACACCTGAATTCCAAAGTTTACAGCAGACAATCAATGAGATCGATTCGTCTAATAACACATTGCGTAGAAAATCGTCAAGTTTACAGCAAGAAGTAACAGAGATAAAAAATATTTCAGTCATTAACACGTCACAGCATACGCCACGTTGCGAGTATTTGTCATACTCACACAGCCAGTGTAACTTAAGTAATTTACAGAGACTACGCAATTTAAAATCCGAAATGACACAGACAAACAAATTCTCACACAAACCTGAACGTGTTCTCAATTTCAGAGACGATAACGTTGATTATAAGCAATTTTTATCCGTAAGGAAATCTAAGGAATTTAATAATGACGGAGCACAGGTACACGCTTTGAACCGTATATGACAATTTGTTTTTGTGTTTTCAATAGCATTGCCTGTAATGCAGAAACTACAAGTAGCATGGATACAGCAATTTATTTTTGAATTTTCACCGGCATTGCCTGTAACGCAAAAGCTAAAATGTATTTGCAGCGCGTAATAAACCTCAGGGGATTCATTACGCTTTAATGAGTATATGCCGTAGCGTGCACAGGGCCCCGAGCTGTAGTAGTGCTGTTTCATCTTTAGTTTTCTGCACTGCTGCCTTCTCTTCTACTATCCTTTATATCTATCAAAACAGCTCTTTAACTATTGCTTTACCTAGGATTAAGAAATGAGTCAAGAAAACCCGATACGACAAGTTATACCGAAAGTGACAATTTTTCATTAGACGCTCCAGAAATGACAAACACGAGAACTTTAATAACAGAAAAAATTTTAATCATCAGTATGTGTTAAATTATCAGCAATAGCGAACGCATTTTGGTAACAATACAGGTTTTTCACCGCAATAGCAACAAAACCAACCGGTTAGCATACCTAACCAACAATGTAATGTACAAGGTCAACCTAGCTTTAATGTTTCGCCGCGTGCACGTATAGTCTCAGCTCCAACAAATAGTAACGCACAGCAACAAGGAAATCAGTACGTACAGAAGCCACACTAGTTCAATTCCTATCGCAATGCGCCGTATAGAAATGACTATCACGACAGACGTAAAAATAATCACAATTTTCAGCGTACATCTAATAACAGTAGGTCTTACCAACAGCAAAATCATCCGCAACAACATATTCTCATGAATGAACCAGATAGTAGATATCATCCAGAACGTAATACGTCTGGAAGAAATAACAGAACAGTTCAAATAGTGGAAATGCCACAGCATCTTGCCGAAAATAATAACACGTCAGATAGGATTTGACTAGATACAGTACAGGTCGCATCTTCCAGAAACACAAGCACTACTTTAGACACGCAGAATGTTCTTCACGAAAATGTTATTACTTTTGACGACATCAGAGACACTCTTTTGCAGGGAAGACCAATTGTTCAAAAAACCATTTCACACCCTGTCATCGAAATTAAAATTGGTTCATCTAAATTTTCAGCAGTAATTGATTCTGGATCACCTATGTCAGTAATAAATGAAGAAACTTTCAACGAGTGTAACAAAGAGAATACCTATCCTACATTACCATTAGGCAAAACGAAAGTGAAAGGAGCAGTATCGAGTAAAGGAGTAGATGTTAAATTACAGACGCATTTATCATTTTGTATTGCAGGTCACACATTTCACTAAAATTTTTGGATTGTTCCTTTATTGACAACAGACGTTATTTTAGGTACTAATTTTCTGGTACAACACGACGCAGTTATTGATTTTCAAAATTCCTATTTAATGTTAAAGGATGAAAATGTACAACTGGCTTTAGAATTTCAGCACTCTTTATCTGCAGAAGAACAAACAATTAATCGCACAGAGGTCATTTCCGTATCACGTAGCATAGACTGTAATTCCACATTGTTCACAGATACGTACGTACACAACTATAATACTCCAGACGAAGCCGACTATGACGTTATACAGATGATTTCTGATAAAGTTAAACAGAGCAGTGCAAATACAGACGACGAACGCACTAAACTACACAAAATTCTTTTACAGCAAGCTCCAGTTTTTGACAATGTTCCTGGTACTATGTCGGGTTTTATGTATGAATTTCAAGTCAGACAGCACGACACATTTAAAGCCAAGCATTATCCTATTCCATATATCCATAGAGAACAAGTTAAGAAGGAATTGCAAGATATGCTTGACCACGGAATTATTGAACCGGCAGTTAGTCCGTACATAAACCCGCTCCATATTGTTAAGAAAAAAGATGGCTCACTTCGCCTCGTGCTTGATTAACGTCACATCAATGACATAATTATTAATGAAACAGATCGACCACAGACACTAGAAGAACTTCTACAGAAATTTCACGGTACTGCTATTTATTCTACATTAGATCTTAAATCGGGATTTTGGGAAATTCAGCTCCATCCGAACTGCAGAAAGTACACAGCATTTCTCTGTTTTGGTGACTGTTATCAATTTTGTAAATTACCATTCGGTTTAACTATTTCTTCAGCAGCTTTTATTCGTGGTTTGAATACAATACTTCCGACAGAACTTAAAGACAGAATCACAACGTACGTAGACGACATTCTTATTGCAGAAGCTAATTGGTCTGAACACAATCTGATTCTAGAACAACTGTTGCAAACTTTTCGTGCATAAGGACTCACAGTTGATCTCAGTAAATCGCACTTTGGTAAAACTTCTATAAAATTTCTTGGACATATAATTTCAGCAGAAGGCATTACGCCTGACCCGGAAAATCTTCAAGCTCTACGTGACATTACTGTTCCTACGACGAAAAAACAACTACGCAGCTTTTTGGGTTTAATTAACCTTTTCCGTAAATTTATTCATTACTCTGCTTTAGATACCCCTAGATTATGTCAATTGACAGGTAAAAACACTATTTGGTCCTGGGATAAGCAAGCACATTCTGAATTAATGAACCTGAAACATGCTTTGTTGAATGCACCACTTTTATCACATCCGGATCTTACTAGAAATTTTTCCATTGGCACCGACAGTTCTAACACCGCTTTAGGCGTACACATTTTTCAGGAAATTGAAGAAGATGGCTCTACAGTAATTAAAAACATCGCATTTGCAAGTCGCATTCTGTCACCCGCTGAACGAAATTATTCTGTTACAGAACTGGAAACATTATGTGTTGTTTGGGCTTTTACGAGATTTAGGAATTTCCTTTATGTAAGATATACCACCGTTTACACAGACCATAGAGCTATACAGTTTTTACTTTCGGCTAAATTCACACACGACAGATTAAGCAGATGGAAACTTTACTTGCAGGAATTTAATTTTACAATTGTTCACATTCCCGGCATACAAAATGTTGTAGCAGACGCACTATCTCGTTCTCTCGGCAACAATCAGCAAGACATCGCAACCAACTTCTGCAAAGCAAATTTCAGCATCATGTACATTCAACAAGTTGCATTTGAAAATTTCATTTCGTCGTCATTACAGGACATAGCACAAGAGCAAAGTAAAGACAATGTGTGGAAAGAGATTAAACACCTCTGGCAAGATAGGAAAAATGTTACGATTAGAAATCCTTACACTGTACGCAATAATATTCTGTTTCGCCGCTCTCATCCTAACAGCAACAATTGGTTATTATGCATTCCTGACGAACTTGTTAACAAATTAATCTGGTATACTCATTTAAGTTACGCACATTACGGAGCCAGAAAATGTTTTCTTATACTGAGACAGAACTGTTATTTTGCCAACATGGAGAAACGTATACGACGAGTTTTAGCGTCATGTAAAATCTGTCAGAAAGATAAATCAGACACAACTTCACATATTCCTCCATTATATCCCATTGTACCTGTTACATTGAGACATATGGCCGCTGTAGACATTTTTGGTCCGATTCCCAGAACTAATACAGGTTTTTGCTACATCTTTGTCGCTGTTGAACTCACTTCAAAATTTGTTACCTTCACTCCGTTACGCAAAGCTACTGCTAAAACTGTTTCGAAAGCATTTGTAAAACATTTTCTATTTCATGTAGGGCATGTGTTGAAAGTAATTTCCGACAATGGATCACAGTTTCGATCTGCTATATGGACACGTATGTTACGAGCTAGAAACATTTCTCCGATATATATATCCAGGTACCATGCTTCTTCGAACCCTTGTGAACGAATAATGAAAGAAATTGGTAAACTGTGTAGAATATACTGCCATAAAAGACATATTGATTGGGACACACACATACTCTCATTCCAGGATGTAATTAATTCCATACCGAATGAATCTACTATGCTATCTCCGTCTGTTATACTGAAAAATGTTGAACCACCTACCAAAATTAAAGAATTTGTAACATTTTCTACATCTCGTCGACTACGACACCATGAAATAATTGACATTGCGCTGAACAACATCAAACGTGTCGCAGAGCGCCGGAGAAGACAGCAAAAACAGGTCTGTATACGCCGTGACTTTCATGTTGGACAGGAGATATTAGTACGTACGCACTATTTATCCAACAAAATAAAGGTAGGTGCAGATAATTTGAACTTCTATACGCAGGTCCATATCGGATTCGCAGTATTCCTCACCCCAATGTTTACACGTCGAAACTTTGAGAACCAGAAAATCGAAAGGAAACCACCACGTCTCCAACATCAAACCCTTTATTGAATGAACATACTTTATGATTTATCACACTGTAATGCCATTTCCTAATTTTTTTTATGACCACTTATGCAATTACCTGTATATTCACATGTACACTTACTGATGATTATTGCATTTTTTTTCTTGGCGAGTGCCTGGCAAGGTAAGGTTAACAGGTCGCTTTTCTTGTCGTTACACATCAGACCGTGCACATTTTCCATTTTTTATGGATGTATGATTGTTTTCCTGTTTGTTTGTATGCATTATGAAATAGTTAAGATATAGCAAACACCAAATGACTTTGACATTTTTGCCTTATGATATCTCAACATCGTGACTACTTTACACTTTTTTTTTGCTGCTACATTGTGATACTCTGTGTACATTTTTTGCACCTACACACTATGTTTTTGACATATTACGTTTTCTGTCATGCTATGCTGTATGCTTAATTATATCACTATAAACCAGTTTTTATCTAATGGGTATATGAATTAAATGCATGACATTAATCTTTGTTCGTCATTTTCAGAAAGAAATAACGTCTAAAGGAAATAAATTAAACAGAAATGGGAATTTCACCTACGGAATAAACGAAAGAAGATGCAAAAACCTTGTGAGGAAGAGTAAATGGATCAGAATTAACAAGCATTAACAAGAATATACTATACACATCGTAGAATAGCAGTCTTAACTAATTTTTTTCTTTCAGAATACGAAGCGATTGATGCAGGCTGTCAGACAGAACTTCACATCTTAGTTTTAGTGAGGAAATATGCTAGAAATAAGGAATAGTTGTCTAATGAATAATGAAGTGATTTTTTTTGCAGATGATAATGAATGGTGATGAATAATGATGAAGAATATGCAGCTATGAATAATGAAGTTTTTCTTTACAGGTGATGATAATAATGGAGTTATGATAATATGGATAATGAAGTGATGGATAATGAAGTTTTTTTCTTTACAGATGAGGATGATGTTGAAGTTTATGTATTTATGCTATGTAGTTATTTAAGGATTTGTTGCAGTTCGTTTTGACAGTATGTGTTGTATTGCATAGTATGATGACTGAAGGTTTTGGAAAGGACAGCTAGGGAACATTTTATACACATTTCACAATCTGTTAATTCGAAGTTCACTATTTTTCAGCATAAAATGCGTTTCTTCTTTCAGTCTAATAATCCATTTTTGGATATTTTGCAGGAGAAATTATTCGTGAAATTAATGTACTATAAGCAGTTGTTCATTAAACCCATGTCATTTATGAATGTGATTACATATACTCTACTTGTTTCATAATCTTGATACAGCTGACTCATGACGAATGACGTTACACATCTTCATTTGCAGCAATAACTCAAAAGCAAATATTGTTATTAATTATCGAACCCAACGCAATGCATTGCTAGCACAAAAAATGCTTTGTAACTGGAAAATGAATGCCACTGATTAATGTAATAAGATGAACTATGAGGACAATGTTTACTATAATTAGATTAATTATGCCATGTATTAACTCATTTTCAGTGATGACTTCTGATGGTTTGTAATTAGGCAATGAATGCCTGTAAATGACTTCTGATGGTTTGTAACTAGGCAATGAGTGACAATGTTCTCTGTAAATGACTTCTGATGTTTTGTAATTAGGCAATGAATGACAATGTTCTCTGTAAATGATTTCTGATGGTAATTAGGCAATGAGTGCCAATGTTCTCTGTAAATGATTTCTGATGGTTTGTAATTAGGCAATGAATGCCAATGTTCTCTGTAAATGACTTCTGATGGTTTTTAATTAGTCAATGAGTGCCAATGTTCTCTATAAATGACTTCTGAGGGTTTGTAATTAGTCAATGAATGCCAATGTTCTCTGTAAATGATTTCTGATGGTAATTAGGCAATGAGTGCCAATGTTCTCTGTAAATGACTTCTGATGGTTTGTAATTAGGCAATGAGTGCCAATGTTCTCTGTAAAGTTACTCATGAACATTATTCTGTAATACTACATACATGGTAGAGAAATGTTCAATGACTGGGCAATGAGTGCCACCCATTACTAGTGTAATTCTCAATGAAGACTAGTATGTGACTTAATGTCCTTCACCTTCTAACCTAATTACCTGGAATTACTGCAATATCCGTTTGTCCTGTATATCCTCATGATAAGGAGCACTATATTTGGTTTTTGCACTAATTCTACGTTGCTGTAACAGACAAGAACGTGGTGTTGACACGACATGCTGTCCACCACAATGAGCGATGAGATGCTATTATGGTCCCACTGTTTGGTGTACCTAATGTACTACCAAAAGGATAACATGGAACATTACTACGGCATTTCAGTGTCTTGGCTACGCTGATTAATACTTCTGGGAAAAGAACTTTAGATTGCCTCACTTGGTGTTGTGCTTCTGTAGAAAGATATGGACTTTCAGTGCAGCTGCGTGCAACCTAAAGTGCTACAACCATGACGCAATCCTTCCCTTTCCTATCCTAATTCTTGTAACATATTAAAAATCATTTTGTTATCATTATTTGTATTCATGGCCTATACATTTTGTGATTTGCTGATATGTTCTGAACTACAGCGCATGTGCACTTTTGTCATTTTGTTAACATGTTTTTTACTCATTGCATATACATTTTTTTGGTGATTTGCTGATATGTTCTGTACTACTGTGCGTGTGCACTTTTGCCATTTGTGAATATGTTTTGTACTCACTGTATATATTTTGTCTTTGCCTGATATGTTCTGTACTCAGTGCATGTGCACTATATTTACTTCATGTTCTACACCTATATACACTCCTGGAAATTGAAATAAGAACACCGTGAATTCATTGTCCCAGGAAGGGGAAACTTTATTGACACATTCCTGGGGTCAGATACATCACATGATCACACTGACAGAACCACAGGCACATAGACACAGGCAACAGAGCATGCACAATGTCGGCACTAGTACAGTGTATATCCACCTTTCGCAGCAATGCAGGCTGCTATTCTCCCATGGAGACGATCGTAGAGATGCTGGATGTAGTCCTGTGGAACGGCTTGCCATGCCATTTCCACCTGGCGCCTCAGTTGGACCAGCGTTCGTGCTGGACGTGCAGACCGCGTGAGACGACGCTTCATCCAGTCCCAAACATGCTCAATGGGGGACAGATCCGGAGATCTTGCTGGCCAGGGTAGTTGACTTACACCTTCTAGAGCACGTTGGGTGGCACGGGATACATGCGGACGTGCATTGTCCTGTTGGAACAGCAAGTTCCCTTGCCGGTCTAGGAATGGTAGAACGATGGGTTCGATGACGGTTTGGATGTACCGTGCACTATTCAGTGTCCCCTCGACGATCACCAGTGGTGTACGGCCAGTGTAGGAGATCGCTCCCCACACCATGATGCCTGGTGTAGGCCCTGTGTGCCTCGGTCGTATGCAGTCCTGATTGTGGCGCTCACCTGCACGGCGCCAAACACGCATACCACCATCATTGGCACCAAGGCAGAAGCGACTCTCATCGCTGAAGACGACACGTCTCCATTCGTCCCTCCATTCACGCCTGTCGCGACACCACTGGAGGCGGGCTGCACGATGTTGGGGCGTGAGCGGAAGACGGCCTAACGGTGTGCGGGACCGTAGCCCAGCTTCATGGAGACGGTTGCGAATGGTCCTCGCCGATACCCCAGGAGCAACAGTGTCCCTAATTTGCTGGGAAGTGGCGGTGCGGTCCCCTACGGCACTGCGTAGGATCCTACGGTCTTGGCGTGCATCCGTGCGTCGCTGCGGTCCGGTCCCAGGTCGACGGGCACGTGCACCTTCCGCCGACCACTGGCGACAACATCGATGTACTGTGGAGACCTCACGCCCCACGTGTTGAGCAATTCTGCGGTACGTCCACCCGGCCTCCCGCATGCCCACTATACGCCCTCGCTCAAAGTCCGTCAACTGCACATACGGTTCACGTCCACGCTGTCGCGGCATGCTACCAGTGTTAAAGACTGCGATGGAGCTCCGTATGCCACGGCAAACTGGCTGACACTGACGGCGGCGGTGCACAAATGCTGCGCAGCTAGCGCCATTCGACGGCCAACACCGCGGTTCCTGGTGTGTCCGCTGTGCCGTGCGTGTGATCATTGCTTGTACAGCCCTCTCGCAGTGTCCGGAGCAAGTATGGTGGGTCTGACACACCGGTGTCAATGTGTTCTTTTTTCCATTTCCAGGAGTGTATATCTGTATATATTCTGTAATTGTAAAGTTAATTAGTTAAGATAAAATTTGTTGCTCATGGCAAGTCCAAATGACTCACCATCGCTGCCAAAGTTTTGCCCCCCCCCCCCCCCCCCCAGTGGAGGGTTATGAAACGCGTACGTTTCATATGTATTCATTACCAGCGATGGCCTGGCATGACAGAATCTCTGACCAGAGAGTTATTTATCGTTGCTAGTCTGCGCTTGACCGCGCGAGTGTTCAGTTGCGAGTTGTACTCGGTCTGCAGGTATTCTTTAATTTTGCAAGGAGGTTACGCTTGGCTTCATTTCAATTTAACGATATATGGCTCCATTTTCATTTACATTATTATTGACATATTTTCACGGGGAGGTTACAATGTGTTTGTAAAGTTGTCTCCAAATGGTTCCTGCCTGGGAGATCTGTGGTGTAAATTGTCCACTAATGAGCAAAAGACAACGTTAATTAATGACCATCAAACGAGTAAGTATCATGGAGTGAATTGTTAGCTTGCAGGTAGGTATGAACAGCCCAACCGCCCACTGAAGAATAGAAAATATTCTTTATGAATACCAAGGAAGGGACCTTTCAGAAATGGTAGGAGTGGCTGACGCCGCATCTAGAAACGAAGAAGCGAGAAAGTTTAGGATTTAATGTCGCGTCAACGAGGTGGTCTTTAGAGACGAACTTTAAACTCGGATTAGAGTAGGGGGACATAATAAACTCGTAACTTTCGAGGAAACGATCCTGGTAGTAATTTTCAAGTCATTTAGGGAAACAACGGAAAACCCAAAACTGTAGCGCGTAGCTGATTCGTCGTCCAAAAGGCGGGTACGGTGGCTCGTCCGCTGAGCTGGATCGTGCGATAGTGGATGTTGGAGACACTTTTTATGACGCTGAGATCCCAGCTGGCATTATTGAAGATGACAAATTTTTTCGCAGAGTGTATGCCACATCTAGTCTTCTCTGCGTACATTTAAATGATGCATTATTGGCGTCAGGTTCTCTCCAGTGATGCACTCTACATCTACACCCACACTCCATAAGCCACCTGACAGTGTGTGGCGGAGGGTACTTTGAGTACCTCTATCGGTTCTCCCTTCTATTCCAGTCTCGTATTGTTCGTGGAAAGAAAAATTCTCGCTGTGCCTCTGTATGGGCTCTAATCTCTCTGATATTATCCCCATGGTCTGTTCGCGAGATATACGTAGGAGGGAGCAAGGAAGCAATATACTGCTTGACTCCTCGGTGAAGGTATGTTCTCGAAACTTCAAGAGAAGCCCATACCGAGCTACTGAGCGTCTCTCTTGCAGAGTCTTCCACTGGAGTTTATGTATCATCTCCGTAACGCTTTCGCGATTACTAAATGATCCTGTAACGAAGGGCGCTGCTCTCCGTTGGAACTTCTCTTCTATCAACCCTATCTGGTACGGATCCCACACTGGTGAGCAATATTCAAGCAGTGGGCGAACAAGTGTACTGTAACCTACTTCCTTTGTTTTCGGATTGAATTTCCTTAGGATTCTTCCAGTGAATCTCAGCCTGGTACCTGCTTTACCGACGATCAACTTTATATGATCATTCCATTTTAAATCACCCCTAATGCCTATTCCCAGATAATTTATGGAATTAATTGGTTCCAGTTGCTGACCTGCTATATTGTAGCTAAATGAAAACGGATCTCTCTTTCTATGTACTCCGTGGACTTTCGGGCCGTGGAGTTTCCAGACCTTTTGTTGATGCCGCAGGTACCGTGACACTTGCGATCGACCAATTTTGAACCATGAAGTTCCCTATCAGAGCCTTCTCTACAGTTGCGGCTTCCTTTGACACGTCAGTAGGGATGTGTACTGTAACTGCTGTTCCTTTACTCACGACAATTCAAGCTGTGCTCTTAGCTTCTTACCTCGCCACACCATTGAAAATCGCGACATATTCGGAAATAAAGAGCCAGTTATTTGTGACAAGCATGAAAAAACAAACGTCATTGCTCCTCGTTTTACTCGCAATAATTTTTTTTCGTTTTAGGAGACTAAAACTAAAATGAAATAGATACCGGGTAGACGATACAAGGCCAGTCAAATGAAAACGAGACACTTGGAAAAAATTGGCCGCGGGGAAGTAGGACTTGCGCTCTAAGGATTCCTTACAAACATAATTATATATTCAAATGGAGGTATAAAGATCCTACGAACCTTCGTTTGGAAATGCATCGTTGCCACTGTAGATGGCGCTGACAAATGACAGTTCCTTTTATCACGTGACATGTGTTCCGTGTGTGTATCAGGCTGTGTGAATGACGTAGCCGAAAGTTTTATGCGCATTGCCGTAAATAAAAGAAATTCATTCTGCACTTCCTGGATCACGGTTACAGTTCGCAACCACATCGGAACTTCCGACAATTGGACATCTATGTGACAATAGCAGCCTTATGGCCAACTGTAGCGTTTTCCTCTCTGGAGACTTCCGTCAGATCTTACCAGTAATCGCAGCAGGGACGAGAGCAGACGAAGGCAGTGCATCTACAGTTTCCAGTTACCATATCAAGTGACTATAACTCCAAAATTAATGAAGTAAATGAAAACCTACAACACTGAACGCGAAATTTCATAAAAAATTTAGACTTAGAGTTTAAAATTAAAACAACCTCGAATGTCATGGAATTCCCATGACTCACATCTTTTCAGTATCGATAACGGACAAAAATCGTTGAGATTCTCGATTCGCGGTATCGATAAATTACCTAGGTACATAATAAAGTTTTACAGCACCAACAGAGCTCCAGTCTTAATCGTGCTTGTCCGTTTTGTTTTGTTTAATGACGCTTTTAAAAAAAAAACCGGTTCAAATGGCTCTGAGCACTATGGGACTTAACTTCTAAGGTCATCAGTCCCCTAAAACTTAGAACTACTTAAACCTAACTAACCTAGAGACATCACACACATGCATGCCCGAGGCAGGATTCGAACCTGCGACCGTTGCGGTCGCGCGGTTCCAGACTGTAGCTCCTAGAACCGCTCGACCACCCCGGTCGCCTCAATGACGCTTTTTCTTTGACTTACAGCTCAACTTGAATTTTCTGCTCACGCTAATTAGCAGATTTGCAGGTGGTTCGAAAAATTTTTGAAGAATTCATTCAGTACCAGCCATTACCCACAAAACAGATCAGTACTGAGAATTCTGCAACACAGGTCCAACTAATCGTATGTGAGATAGCTTAAAATTATTCGAACGTCCTGATACAGTAATGAAAGAGTATTTAAGTACAGCACACTTATGAAGGGGCAAGTTAGCTAAGAGCAAACGGCATGGTGCACTACCGCAGGGAATGTAGTTGCTACGGCCGGCCGCGGTGGTCGAGCGGTTCTAGGAGGTACAGTCTGGAACCACGCGACCACTACGGTCGCAGGTTCGAATCCTGCCACGGGCATGGATGTGTGTGATGTCCTTAGGTTAGTTAGGTTTAAGTAGTTCTAAGTTCTAGGGCAGTGATGACCTCAGAAGTTAAGCCCCATAGTGCTCAGAGCCATTTGAACCATTTTTTTTTGTAGTTGCTATGGAAAAACGGTGGTGTGTTCATTGCTATGATAAATGCTAGAGAACTCTTCATGTAACCACGATCGTATTCCTAGGGTTTGGCGGTTGTACGATGAAGAGAAGAAACTGTATGATCATTATCGTATGTCGGAATAAGGCGTACTGAAATTTATAAACTGTTGCCGGTTTAAGGTCACCTTAAAATTTGTACTAAACACTGACAGTTATCTAATAACTGAGGAACCAATTATGTATTCTGTGTGTAAAGTCTTTTTCGAATTTATATCAGAACAAATGTATTTGCTTTCCTGCATAAAATATATGACTGTGTCACCGTCAATACTTAAAATTTCTGTATAAATCCTAGAATCGGAGAATGTAGCATTTCCATCGTTTAGTGTGAGAACGCCTCACCAACTCTGATGATTAGACGTCTGTGACCGGCGGGATAGGAAAGCAGCGAATTCATGCCTTCCTACTGTCACATACTAAATTGTCAGTAGATGATTTCGAAGGTGCGCACTCATTAAGAACAAAACTAGTTTAATTTTTGCCCTCGTTACGTCGTACCAATATTATATAGCGAATTAATATTTCATTCTTGACGTAGTACACAGATTAACAGCTATTAACGTTGAAGTTTCTCAGGTTATCTTGGGCTGCGCTGTGGCTTATTATACTTCACCTCATGCATCAAAATCTACAATAAGTTGTCACCTGAACACTCCTTTTGTATATAAAGAATGTTGCTTACTGAATATTCCTTTGCCGTTAAGTATTATTAATCAGGATTATTCGGTGTCCCCTCTTCCTCCAGCTCGGCTCAGACCTCGCCTCCTTATAGGCTGCAGATAAAGCTGCTGAAAATTAACTTCTCGTTCTCATTCACTCCACCACATAAATAAGAAATGAGATTCAACCCCCCAGATTATATTACCTTCAAAATTACAACTCAGTACACGATAAATGAGGACAGCTATCAACTCGTATACTGCCTCTCTGTACGACGTACATGACAGATGTGATGTTTTACCTGATAATGAACATTTTACAATACATTTACTATCTTTGACATTTCGCGTTCTTAGATTTCATGGAGCTCTTCCTTCCGCACCCCCTGCTCCGTGGAATTCTTATCTCCACCTCAGCAGGTAGGGTAGACTGATTGCTACCCACTTCCGTACAGTCACTGTATTGTTAGCTCTGGTATCAGCACATACGACTTAAAACACGTCCCAATAGTGGGGTGCTCACCTCTTATCGACTGCTCTCAGTCATGAACATATTTATCCTGACCTATGCATTCAAGGAACTGGATGTATCACTACAACCTTTAACGTTCTAAATCCCCCCAAAAAATATAGCACATTACAAGTTGCAGGATGGCGAATCTTTCTTGTAATTTAACGTCAGCAATCAACAGAACTGTTGAGACAAGGAAAGGCGTATTTGGTCCTGTGTCGTGTTACGCCTTTACTGAACTGTGTGGGGCCTCACACTAAATGTGCTGGCCTCTCTTACTGCCCACTGGAAACGGCGCCAGCAGGTGGTGCTCGCATTGTTCACCGGATACAGCGGCCTGCGGACAATTGCCTCTGTCACGTGCCGCTTTATTCCTCTGCAAAGGTTAATCAGCCGAGCGTGACTTGGGTTCGTGGAGGCTTGATACTAGAAGCATAGCGCTCACATTGTCATGACACTAGGCAAATGGAATGTGTCCCGTTGACAGAGCCCAACTGCAGCTGCAAAGAATGGCAGCCTACGTTAGCTATGGCTCTGGCCCACATCCAATGTCCGCATTAGTGCGCGCTGAAATACCTCAGTAGGTCCAACGAACAATTGTAACCACGGAGACAAAGGAGGGCAATCGGCTTAGAAGTGAATATTAAACAGAATAGAATATCAGTTCCTTCTGGAAGTAGGACTTAATTTCCATTCTCAGTTTATTTTCTGTTTTGTAAGAAACACACCTAGGCACGAAACCATTTCATTGAGGGCCGCTGATGCCTAGGCAACAGGGACAGGAAACTTTCGCGTAAACGATCCAGAGACTATGGTGTGGCATCAAAAGTAGCACTTGCTAAGCAGTAGCGTCAAATCCAGGTAAAAAATAGCTCCGAATTTGGCAAAAAATAACACCGAATTCGGCAAAAAAGCAGCTAATTTGGCAAAAAATAGCAAAGAAATTTCGAAATAAAATAGTAACGAATTGGACAATAAACAGCACTGAATTTAACAACAAAATAGCAAAGAAAGTGGCAAAAGATCGCACACAAATTGGCAAAAAACGACGGAAAAAGCGGTTAAAAATACGGAAAACGAAAAAAAATATCGAAACCGGCAACAAATGACAGCTAAATAGGCAATAAGAAGTGGTAAGAAAAGAGCACTGAATTTGGCAACAAAAGAGCAATGAATTTGGCAAAACATTCTGCCGAATTTGTCAAAAAATAACACCGAATTTGTCAACAAATAACATCGAATTTGACAATAAAATAAAACCATTTTTCCTGTCCTTAATAATCAGAGATTGACGTTGCTTTCGCTGCTAGAAATGTGAAATTTCCTCTAACGTGTTGGTACAGTCGTGAATGCTAATTATTAATTATTGAATGGGAAATTGTAGATGATTTTAGTTACTAGATCGCACTTTCAAAACTTATACTAACTCTGTCATCATCTTTGAGTCTGTGTGGAAGAATGATCAGATATTCAGCGTACCTTGGGTATCTCAGCAAAACTGAAACTTGCTTAGTAAATATTAGAAAATAAAAGTGTACAGCCGTAGACTTTTCATAATTTTCTAATTATTTACGACTAGCTGCAGTTCCCGCCGTTGGCTGGGATGTTTAATATCTGCCATAGAAATTGACTGGCCATGTACCTTGTTCATAGTCATAGCCTATGTAAGTCTAATGGGAAATTGCAGTCGCCTTAAGTAGAAGGGCGCATTTGAATAATTGAGTGTCCACAGAATGTGACGAATGAATACGTCTTCCCTTGCGACGTACATAAAAATCAGATTGTAGGCTTACGGTTCTGACTTTTGCAAGTAAACACCAATTTCAAACCAAAAGCTTACTAATAACAGTTACATCATGTATCATGCTTTGATTACTTTTTAAATTAGAAATTAAACCATATATCTGTAGTGCATAATGTACCTAAAATCTAACTGTAATATATATACTATTATTATATCAATACACATCATTGTCTGCAAGATATGTGAAAGTAGGCTATTTAGGTTTTTATGTTGGTAACGCCACGTAGCGCTCTGTATGAAAATCACTGACTGTGCTGTGTGCAGTCTGTGGCTGGTTGGCATTGTTGGAATATTTGATATTGTAGTTTTGGGCAGTTGGATGTGAACAGCGCGTATCGTTGCGCAGTTGGAGGTGAGCCGCCAGCAGTGGTGGATGTGGGGAGAGAGATGGCGGAGTTTTGAGAGGTTACTACAGTATAAGCGGACGATCTGGACGTGTCTCTTCCAGAAAAGGGAATGAACATAATAAAGGTAAATACATTGTTTGTTCTCTATCAAAATCTTTCATGTGATATCTATGCCTATCAGTAGTTAGTGCCTTCAGTAGTTAGAATCTTTTACTTAGCTGGCAGTATTGGCGCTCGCTGTATTGCAGTAGTTCGAGTAACGAAGATTTTTGTGAGGTAAGTGATTCATGAAAGTTGTAGGTTATTGTTAGTCAAGGCCATTCTTTTGTAGGGATTATTGAAAGTCAGATTGCGTTGCACTAAAAATATTGTGTGTCAGTTTGATGATGATCAGAATAAGCAAAGAGAGAAATGTCTGCGTAAGCTGAGTTGTGCTAAGCTCTATGAAAATCAAATATCTTAAGAGGTTTCCCGGCACAGTCATTTTTAATTTTTTCTAAAGGGGACGTTTCAAATGTTTTGACTCGAAAAATATGTGCATTTGCTTAATGAGCAAATATTTCACACATTTGTTAATATTTGTACAATTTAAATACATATTTACAGTAAGTAGATGTGAAGAAATTAATTACTTAAAAAGACATACACATTTAGCAATTTCTGTATTGGACGCTGCAAAATTTTCCATTAATGAAAACATAGTGAGATTGTATTTACACTCAGCAGAAGTGTAAAACTGTAAAATGGAAATCCTATCTCAAAGCTTGATGGTATACAGTATTCTTCATTTCTCCGTGTGGAGTGTAAACAAACTGTCCGGCGTGCCGACTCTTGACCAAGCCACGTATGATTGGCCATGTGAAAAATATGCCGTGTCCAAGTTTGTGCCTGCCACACAAAGTGACTGGTCCTGTACCTCGTTGATAGTCATAGCAAATGCAACTCGGATGGGAAACTGCAACCACTTGAAATCAAAGAGCAAATTTAAATGAGTGGGTATCAAGGAATGCCTAGGAATGAATACGTCGTCACCTGCGGCGTACCGTGTAATGGTGGTGGCCTCTACTACGTTCGGCTATAGGTTCTTCATGGCCGGCCTTGTTCCGTTACTCAGTGGAGGTGGGTCGATGTTGCGTAATTATATGATAGCACTCTGTCTTCAGGCCACAAGTGGCCCACTGGGACCATCCGACCGCCGTGTCATCCTCAGAGGAGAATGTGGATAGGAGGGGCGTCTCTCCCGGTCGTTATGATGGTATTCTCGACCGAAGACGCTACTGTGCGGTCGAGTAGCTCCTCAACTGGCATCACGAGGCTGAGTGCACCCCGAAAAATGGCAACAGCGCATGGCGGCCTGGGTGGTCACCCATCCAAGTGCCAGCCACGCCCGACAGCGCTTAACTTCGGTGATCTGACGGGAACCGGTGTATCCACTGCGGCAAGGACGTTACCAATTATATGATAGGGCATCCCCTTCTTTAAAAAATGAGCTTCTGTGGCGGTAATCCTGGGGCCTCAAGAGCAATTAAACATTCTGTCGGGTAATGCACGTTTTGCTGTGTACCCATTATTGAATCAGTCGTCATAAAGGTGACAGAGTCCTGGGAACAATTTACATATGAGCTGTTAATATTGTCTTCTGTTATTTCAGATCAATTTGCACTGTTCCAAGTAGGGCTGTGTTTGAGGAGTGCCCGAAGCGTTCGAACAGTTTACGTCACAGTTCGGGAAATCTTGGGTTCTGTTCGCTATTTTAATTAGTCCGCGAGCTAGTGGTGTCTGGGGGTACTATCTTCAAAACTAATTTTATTCTCGCTATAGCAATTACAGTCAGTTCACCACGATGTATTTCATTTTTTAGGCATTTAATTTTTTCATGATTTCATCTGAATGTAGAAATGTGAAATAAATTGTCCAAGAACATGGAAGTAAATCGGTCAAGTACTTTTCGAGATGTTTTTGTAACAATGTTTCTCCTTTGTATATGCCCGTCCAAATGTCGATTAGAGGATCGTGTAGAAATTTAAAGTAATTCAGGCAAAAGCTTTTAGAGATTTTGGTCATAACCTTTCCAGTTTGTGTGTTACATACATGCATGTTTCAAGTCTGATTACGAAATCTTATGTAGACAGTGATCCGCCTCTTCTCCTGAAGGCACAATGTGCAAAATTTAATCAAGATCTAACTAAAATTAAAGTTGTTTATGACTTACAAACAAACAAACGGACTCTCTCTCCCATATACATGTATAATAAGACTTATGAACAGTACTAAACATACTAAAACACGCACATATAGATGAACAGATATACGAAACAACACTAACAAATTGTCAGTGGGTACGTTTACGTTTTGTGGTAGTTTTTCATAACCGTTTTATATTAATGACTGTGTGGTACGTTATGAAAGGGGTTGAAAACAACACGAAGACTTACGAAAATGATGTATTGAAATTTAACACATCGCAAAGTAATTCGCGGGTAGGGTATGCTAGTGCAAATGGTTCAAATGGCTCTGAGCACTATGGGACTTAACATCTGAGGTCATCAGTCCCCTAGAACTTAGAACTAGTTAAACCTAACTAACCTAAGGACATCACACACATCCATGCCCGAGGCAGAATTCGAACCTGCGACCGTAGCAGACGTGCGGTTCCGGACTGAAGAGCCTAGAACCGCTCGGTCACAACGGCCGGTTGTGGTAGTGCAGCTAACATTGCCTGTCACTTGTAGTAATCATGTTTCAGTAGGATGTATTTAGAACCGATTATTGCCACTTGTTGGGTGATGGAAATGGCTCAACTGGATTATGAACAGTATATTCGCGACTGAGAGGTAGTTCTACAGTGTCGAAGCTGAAGGACACAGCACAATTGGTTGGCTCCAATAAATAATATTTAAACGAGATCCCACCATTATCTTCAAAGGGCTTCATCAGAACCCACATGCCAAATGGTATCTTAATGTAAAAACGTGTATTACCGCCATTGTTGGTCTCTTGTCCAAGAGAATACAAGAAGGAAACTAAGTGGTACTTACGTAACAACCGCTAGACCGATGCCAGTATAGGATTAACCCAAAGTACCTGCTTTGTCCACACAGCACCTGGAACGCTATGCAGAAATTCTACGGTGTCGTCACTACAGCCTGGGGGTAACGTTGCGGAGCATACTATTGACCAACAATGAAAGTGGTTAGCATATTACAAGTGCAGCGCATCTAAGCACCAACATTTAATTCGGTAATTCCTGAAATCGTGCTAATCTTGAACGATGCAGTATCCACATTAGATGAGAGAACTATCCCAAACTATAAAAAATATGTATCATCTCACTTCTCACGATGCATATGCCTTGAAATGCATCTCAAATTTGTTTCTGTGTACAACATTTTTGTTTTGTTTTCTCCGTAGTAAATAAACTGCTGCCTTGAGATGCGTGATGACGACTCATGGCACGTAAATACAGGTTCATGTGTGCTAATTTACGATACACACTTTGAATTTAGTTACAATATATTTTAATGAACTACAACATCCAGGAAACCAATCTAGTTCCTTAACAAAACAATTACTAGGGTCGAGACAGTTTGTGCGTTCTAGGATTGAATCCAATATGGTCGCCAGCGTGGCCATATCAAGAAATTATCGCCAACGTGCGTTCAAAAATATGTTATGTCCCGCAGCCATTGATCGAAACACATTGATGAAGACCTTAGCCAGTTTGGAAGGAAGAGGACGAGATTAGTGTTTAACATCCCGTCGACGGAGCATAAACGCGGATTACGGAAGGATGAGGAAGGAAATCGACCGTGCCCTTTCAAAGGAACCGACCCAGCATTTACCTTAAGCTAGTTAGGAAAATCACGAAAAACCTAACTCACGATGGCCGGACGCAGGTTTGAACCGTCGTATTCCCGAATGCGAGTCCATTGTGGTAGTCTCTGCGCCACTACGAGTGTGGGAAACATGGATCTACCCGTACAACACGTTCCTGTTTCATGGGAAATCAGACTTTCCCGCCGAATTGAGTCCTTGGAGTCTCCTCGGCTTATCAGCCGAGTGTAGGCGTCGGTCTGCGGCAACTTTTCAGTAAGTTTCCCACTCGTCCTGTCCAGGCATGTTTGCTCAAAATTTTGGCTGTCGATTAAAAATTATGTTTGCTTGAACATATGTAAAGGCTACCATGTAGCTTACTTCCTATGAACTGAACTGAATGCAACAAGAAACTCGTGTGAAGCGGGGGACTACGTGGGAAATGAGTATTATATCAATTCATTTGAGACTCGTGTTCCTTACTCGAATTATGAAGCCATCCAAATTAGGATATGGTGTCTACATTGTCTACCAAGGATATGAAAAGAGGTGCCAAATGTGTCTCTAGGTAGTATCTAAGGGCTCCAGTACTGTTAGCAGAGCCAAATGGAATCCTATTTCTACGTCTATTTGGTATTCCATAAGGCCTCAGTGGTGCTTGTACTGTTAGCATCACTATTAAAAGGTCAGGAAACTGGTTGAACTTCATGGCGAATGCCTTCATACATACATACATACATTAGTCCTTGTTCCATACACCACGAATACGACGTTTCGTAATGATAGGGAACGTGTCACTTTAACGTAAGTTTTCTTTACACACAATAATTTTTCTTCCTTTTTTCTTTTTTTTTTTATTACAGTTACTACTTCATATCTAAGAATTCATCTATTGAGTAGAAGGAGTTGTCATTCAGAAATTCTTTTAATTTGCTTTTAAATGTTGGTTGGCTATCTGACAGACTTAATACTATTTGGCAAATTTTTGTGGTAGCATAATTCACCCCTTCCTGTGCCAAAGTGATATTTCATCCAGAATAGTGAATGTCATCCTTTCTTCTAGTGTTGCAGCTATGCTCTTCGCTGTTATTTTTGATTTGGGATGGGTTATTAATGACAAATTTCATAAGTGAATATATGTACTGTCAATATCCCAAGTTGCTTAAATAAATGTCTGCAAAGTGATCTTGGGTGGGCTCCAGCTATTATTCTGTCTACATGCTTTTGTGCAATGAATACTTTCTCTCTTAATGACAAATTGCCCCAAAATATGATGCCATATGAAAGCAGTGAATGAAAATAGGCATAGTAGGCTAATTTACTGATATGTTTGTCACCAAAATTTATAATGACAGTTTCAGCAGATCATCGATCTGTTTCTTCCAATCCAATTTCTCATTAATGCACACACCCAGAAATTTTGAGTATTCTAGTACCTTAGCAACAAAATTCCGTTCATAGTCTATATTTATCAGTTGTGTTATGTCATTTACTGTACAGAATTCTTTAAACTGTGTTTTCTCAAAATTTTGTGAGAGTCCTTTTGCAGAGAACCACTTAATAATTTTATGAAAGACATTATTTGCAATTTCCTCAGCTGATTCTTGCTTCTTGAATGTCATTACTATACTTGTATCATCAGCTAAAAGAACTAGCTTTGCGTCTTCATGATTATAGTGGCAAGTCGTTAATATGTATTAAGAACAATAAGGGACCCTGGACTGAACTCTGTGCGACATCATTCTTGATACCTCCCCTATGCTGGTTTTTGCAGACTATGTGTACTGCTAATTTCAACCTTCTGCATTCTTCTGGTCGAATATGAATTAAACCATTTGTGCACTGTCCCACTCATACCACAATAATTAAACTTATCTAGAAGAAGTTCATCATTCACTCAGTCAAAAGCCTATGATGGATCACAAAATATCCTAATGGGTGATGTTCGGTTAGTCAATGCATTTAATATTTGATCAGTAAAAGCATATATAGCCTTTCTGAAAACCAAACTGAAATTTTGTTAGTACTTCATTTTTACAGATCTGTGATGCTACTCTTGAATACATTCATTTTTAAGAATTTTGGGTAAAGCTGACAGAAGTGAGATTGGGTGGTAGTTGTTAGCATCAGATGTATCCCCCTTTTTATGCAATGGTTCAACAATTGCGTATTTCAGTCTATCTGGAAAAAATGCCCTGTTTCAGTGACCTACTACATGTGTGGCTGAGTATCTCACTTATTTGTTGGGAACAAGCTGTTAGTATTTTGTTGAAAATGACATCAATTCCATGTCAGCTTTTAATTTTGAGTGAATTTATTATTTTGCTAATATCAGTAGGAGAGGTGGATTGAGTTTCAGTTTTATCAAATTGCACAGGTACTGCCTCTTCCATATACTGACTTGCACTTTCTAATGAATAGTCGGATCTTATTTTCTCTACAACACTTAAAAAATGATTATTAAAAATTTTTCCTACTTCTGACTTCTTGTTAATAAACTTTTCATTGAGTTTGATAGAAATACAGTATTACTGCTGTACTGAATCCGTAGGATCCTTGTGGAGACGACGACACGTCTACTTAGTAGAACATGTAATGTTACATCTGATGATTGTTTAAACAATTATTACGCCATTAAACCCCGAAAAAGTGAACACTAAATGTTGTAAATATTGTTAGAATTATTGTTATTGGTGTTTCCTCTACAAACTTATCAATTCATTTTTCTTTGTCACTTTCTCTTAATGCTTGTAACAGTTCTTATTTGTAGGGTTTGAACGACACCTTCCACACCGTAATGCTAAGCATATACAATTCTAAGCTGGCATGTCTCATTGATTTACTGGGACTATGAATGTAAGACTGCCGAACTTGTTGAATTGCTCCGTCAGAGACTGCTGGCCGACCCTGACATGGCCTTTTTTGGTGATATACACCCAATTCCCCTGAAACGATTATAACAATTAATAACAGTTTGTATTTGAGATGGTGGCTTTCAATATTTAGTCCAGAATCGTCTCCGAACTGTAGTAACGGATTTGGATTCATAAAACCATAAACAACACTGCACACGCTCTACACCGTTATACAACTCCATCATGGCTATTTTAATAGCTTATTCGTCTCATACAACCCAGTGGGAACGTCGGGAACTAACAGTGTTAGGCTGAAATAAAACTTGAAAGTATATAGCATTCAGTGTTGCATGAAACATTTCTGTAAATTATTTCCTCTTTCCAAACTAATTTCTACCAGTTTTGGCACGGTCAAAAGTCCGGTTCTGAAATGACTAAGATGTTAACAGTGCGCTCATCTGAACTGTGCCCCGGGACAACTTACTGTATATTGTAGAGCTTACACCTCGTGTCCTGAGGTTTGTGAGGTTTGCAGCTATTCACTTTTGGGAATGTTGTTAAAATGTACTGGCACTCGTGAAATACCTAAATCTGTGACACATACCCAGCCAGTAGTGACATTTTACAACACAGTACTTGATGTGATCGCACAAGGCAACTCTTCACACAATTGCTCAAAAGTCGAACCGATAAAGTCGTTAGGAGTTAACTGTACTCACGCGACTAGTACCATACAGTAAATGTGTGGATTGTGCGAGCAGCTGTTTTTATCCAAGGAGATCGATATGCTGTCTGGCTATCAATAAATTATGACCGTCAAAGAAGAAACTTTCGACATTATTATCCTATAATCACTATGCATTATTCGTGTTTAACTCAGCATCATAGATAGCGTGTTACGTTCTGCTTTGCTGACAATGTCACTGTTAGTATTGTCTATAACGTATTCCTTGTAGCGTGTTTTTTCCTTTTATTGTGGCCTTCGGACAATCTCCATTCAGCCAGCTTCCAGTACATGATTTGTTACAAATTAAAAGGTATATCCAATTACATTCATCACACATACACAAACATTCACCCAAGATTCACATAGAATATTTACGAGGGCAGTTCAATAAGTAATGCAACACATTTTTTTTCTGAAACAGGGGTTGTTTTATTCAGCATTGAAATACACCAGGTTATTCCCCAATCTTTTAGCTACACAACACTATTTTTCAACGTAATCTCCATTCAATGCTACGGCCTTACGCCACCTTGAAATGAGGGCCTGTATGCCTGCACGGTACCATTCCACTGGTCGATGTCGGAGCCAACGTCGTACTGCATCAATAACTTCTTCATCATCCGCGTAGTGCCTCCCACGGATTGCGTCCTTCATTGGGCCAAACATATGGAAATCCGACGGTGCGAGATCGGGGCTGTAGGGTGCATGAGGAAGAACAGTCCACTGAAGTTTTGTGAGCTCCTCTCGGGTGCGAAGACTTGTGTGAGGTCTTGCGTTGTCATGAAGAAGGAGAAGTTCGTTCAGATTTTTGTGCCTACGAACACGCTGAAGTCGTTTCTTCAATTTCTGAAGAGTAGCACAATACACTTCAGAGTTGATCGTTTGACCATGGGGAAGGACATCGAACAGAATAACCCCTTCAGCGTCCCAGAAGACTGTAACCGTGACTTTACCGGCTGAGGGTATGGCTTTAAACTTTTTCTTGGTAGGGGAGTGGGTGTGGCGCCACTCCATTGATTGCCGTTTTGTTTCAGGTTCGAAGTGATGAACCCATGTTTCATCACCTGTAACAATCTTTGACAAGAAATTGTCACTGTCAGCCACATGACGAGCAAGCAATTCCGCACAGATGGTTCTCCTTTGCTCTTTATGGTGTTCGGTTAGACAACGAGGGACCCAGCGGGAACAAACCTTTGAATATCCCAACTGGTGAACAATTGTGACAGCACTACCAACAGAGATGTCAAGTTGAGCACAGAGTTGTTTGATGGTGATCCGTCGATCATCTCGAACGAGTGTGTTCGCACGCTCCGCCATTGCAGGAGTCACAGCTGTGCACGGCCGGCCCGCACGCGGGAGATCAGACAGTCTTACTTGACCTTGCGGCGATGATGACACACGCTTTGCCCAACGACTCACCGTGCTTTTGTCCACTGCCAGATCACCGTAGACATTCTGCAAGCGCTTATGAATATCTGAGATGCCCCGGTTTTCCGCCAAAAGAAACTCGATCACTGCCCGTTGTTTGCAACGCACATCCGTTACAGACGCCATTTTAACAGCTCCGTACAGCGCTGCCACCTGTCGGAAGTCAATGAAACTATACGAGACGAAGCGGGAATGTTTGAAAATATTCCACAAGAAATTTCCGGTTTTTTCAACCAAAATTGGCCGAGGAAAAAAATGTGTTGCATTACTTATTGAACTGCCCTCGTACATTGGTTTATACAGAACAATTAAATCATGATGAATTCAGCTGCCAAAAAGCAACGTATGTTTCTATACAGTGACACAGGATACGCTGCGAGTAGTGTCTTCGCACTGGTAGGATTGTAGTTCATTTCCCATATTTTACTTGTTTTATTTCTCTTTCGCTTAGGTCCACCATTCCATCGACAGCGCAGTCATTAGTGACGGGCATTAACTCATTTCTATAGAAACGGTCGTAACTGTGTATCGTGAAAATCTGTTTGCTGGTCTACTTTGATGAAGACATATACAGCTGATTACACCATCACTAACATACGTTCATTACACTGGTCTGATATGCACTGTAAATTACTTTTAAACTACAAGTCGCTCTGAATTTTGTTATGAAGCTAGCCTGAATCGTGTTAGCTTATAACTTCCCTAATTTACTGTCATTAGCAATCATTTTATCTGTTGTAATTAACGCTTGTACAGGGTCAACGTAATGGGCACCTCGCTCTGATCACACAGTAGATTAAAACCCATGAATTGTTACCTAATTACGCTTTTTGTAAGGCTGCGGCACAAGCCGAAAATAACATTCCAGATCTTTATTAGGGATTGAACCTGGTAAATCGTCTAGAACACCTCTGAGATCGTAATTTTCTTTGATATTAGAAGCCGAATTACTACTCGGGCCACGCCCATAGGCCTGACAAACGTTTCTGCAAGCCGTGCGCCAGTTGAGTAACTTGTTAATGAAGTTTATCACTAATTCTTATTTATTCTTATATGCCATGGGTCACTTTCGTCACGAAAGTGTGGCATAAGGCACGCTCTTCAGCGCATATTTCAAATTTCCTCTGCCAGTATCATTACTCAACGTTTATCACAGACTTTTCCCCTATTTGGCTGCCAGCATTTCCCACATGATTTATTGCAACACACAGCAATTACTGGTCCTGGGTAAAGAAACCTCTTAAGCTCTCTTTTCTAAGTTTTAATGATATTGAATAAGTACCCAAAGTAACCGCAAATGTTTTGTGTTAGAACTGTACGAAATTATCTTGTACATCTCTGTATTTAACAGTCTTCCCTGCAGAAATTTAGCGACATTCGTTAATAATCTATACACAAACGGGGGGCATACGATCCTACTTACAGAGCATTTTGATACAGTTTACGAATATTTTCTCTTTTTATCGAGTGTGGATCTGCAAATTTAGTTGAATTTAGACGGAATAAAATTCAACCACTTAGTATTTTAGTTAGTATTTACAATAACTTCACTTAGAAACGTTGATTCTTCTCTGACGCACGTAGAGAATCTCCAAAATTTCATTTCCCTACAACTAAATGTCTGTTTGGCTAGTGGTGTATTTAGTTACAGAACGAAATCTTCACTCAGGAATAAAATGTCTGCTAAAATTAACCTTCGCGATGAAATGAGACTGCAGTCCAGTCTATGATACATGTCTTCATCATCATTAGCCAATTAGATCACTTGGTAATGTAACCTCTTTGCGTCGGCGAGCAACATAGGAACCCAGCAGGTTCTTCCATTTCTGTCGATCTTGAGTTTCCCATTCCCAGTTGAAACAAGCTGTCTTCCTTCAATCCATGTCCTATCTGACCTGTGGTCTTCCCCTTCGTCATTTTTGGTACATTGGGCTGCAGTCTAGTATCTGTTTTGACAATCTCCATCTTTTCTGCTAGCGATATGACCAGTTCATTGCCATTTCAAGGTACCCACTCTTTCCATTATGTTACTACTGATCTTTGTTGTACGTCTGATATCTCTTCCTTTCGCTCTGTCTTTCTTTGTGTAGCCCAGCAATGGTCTTTCCATTCCTCATTGCATTACTATTAGTTTTCTGGTAAGGAATTCATTTAATCTCCATGTCTCACAGCCATAAGTTATTACTGGGAGCATAGGTTGGGAAAAACTGTTATCTTCATTGCAACTGACATCTTAGATTTAGAAAGTGAGGAGTATCTTTCGCAAGCTTCCCACGCCTATTTAATGCGCCGAAATGTTTCTGATTTTGGGTTTCCTTTCATTTTTGCAAGCTGACCCATACAGACGTATTCTGTGACCGTTTGCAATTACACACTTCCAAGAGATATATTTCACTCCGGTGTCCATTCATTCATCATGATCTTGGTTTTATCATGGTTTATTTTTAGACCACATTCAGAACAGATTAAATTCCGCTAAGGAACATGTGAAGTTCATCCATAGTTTTTTTGTAAATACCATCATATCATTTTCAAACCTCTGGTTATTTACCGAGCGAGGTGGCGCAGTGGCTAGCACACTGAACCCGCTTTCGGGAGGACGACGGTTCAATCTCGCGTCCGGTGATCCTGATTTAGATTTTCCGTGATTTCCCTAAAATTGCTCCAGGAAAATGCCGGGATGGTTCCTTCGAAAGGGCACGGCCGACTTCCTTCCCCGTCCTTCCCTAATCCTATGAGACCGATGACCTTGCTGTTCGTTCTCTTCCCGTAAACAATCCAATCCAATCCTCTGGTTATTTAATCTCTTTCCCGGAACTTGGGTTCCTTTTGTTTCCCATTTGATCTTAGACATTGCTTTTTCTAGGACTGCGAAAATAGTTTTGGAGGTACAGAATCACGTTTTCACACCATTTCCAGTGGGAAATCCATTAGTATCCTCAATGGCACACATGAAGACTTTGTAGATTCTGTGTATTTTATATAAGGCATTAATGTAGCCCTGTTCGTTCCTTGTTCTGTTACAGCCCAAACACAGCTGGTGACTGATCGAATCAAATGCTTTTGCAAAATCTATAAAAGCAAGGAAAAGAAGTAGTAAATGCTAGTAATATGTGCTACTACCTGTTTCGTGTAGAGTGACCATGTGGTCAATTGTAGTAAATCCTGCGTGCAACCCTGCGTTTTCAGTGGACTGAGACAGGCAAGTCCAGTGCTCAATCTCGCAGCCAAAATGTTGTGGGGAAGGCTACCCAAAGACTGCGTTTAATCGGCAGGGCACTTAGAAAATGTAACAGACCTACTAAGGAGACTGCCTACACTACGCTTGTCCGTCCCCTTTTAGAATACTGCTGCGCGGTGTGGGATCCTTAGCAGATAGGACTGACGGAGCACATCGAAAAAGTTCAAAGAAAGGTAGCACGTTTTGTATTATCGCGAAATGTGGGAGAGAGTGTCACAGTAATGATACAGGATTTGGGGTGGACATCATTAAAATAAAGGCGTTTTTCGTTACGGCGGAATCTTCTCACGCAATTCCAATCACTACCTTTCTCCTCCGAATGCTAATATATTTTGTTGACACTGACCTACATAGGGAGGAACGATCAACACGATAAAATAATGGAAATCAGAACTCGTACGGAAAGATATAGGTGTTCATTCTGTCCGTGCTATAGGAGATTGGAATAATAGAGAATTATGAAGGTGGTCCGATGAACCCTCTGCCAGGCACTTAAATATTATTTTCAGAGTATCCGTGTAAATGTAGATGCAGACGCAGAGAACGTTCATAGGGCGATATTTCTTTACGTGTTCAGTACTGCATGTATTATGTAAGGGGTTATTTTTGTTTTATTCCAGTCTCTTGCTAGTGATCCACAATGCAAACAAGTTGAAAATATTTTAGCTAAATGCTTTACGGCTATCCCACCTGATCCATGCAAACTGTCCAAAAATTGATTTGACGTCGGATTGATATCTGCGAAATTCAAGAGGGAATTATATAAGAAGCTTTATGGAACTAAAAAATTAATAAACTGTGGTCTAAATATTGGAAATACAAAAATAAAGGCAGTTGTCCGAATATGGGACATTTATGAAATCAAAATTCGTTGATGTGTAACATTCACTGCTGTTGATCTGATGGAATAACATTTTCCTGCCTGCGCACATACTGAGTCTCAACTGTATCTTCGATAAGAATAGAAGCTGAAGTAATTAATTAAAATTTCTACCAAGGCTGGGTTTGGGAGGGCTCTGGACGAGGGTAATCCGAGCAGCAGTGTTAGCCGCAATGCCAGGCTGGTGCAGTGGATACCACGTTTACCCGGTAAGCAGCTTCTGTCCTTATCGAATTCAGTGCAGTGTTCATTGTAACATACGAGGCGTGGCTAGAAAAAAACCGGACTAGTACTGGTGAAACAATAAAACGAATGCAATAAGGCTGAAAGTCGCGTGGCCTGTCACGTGACTCTCGCTCCGCCTACTGCTCGAGTTTCATCTGCCTCCTGCACTCAGTCTGCCCGTGACGTCTGTTTTAAGTAGTTGACGTTTTGTCTGTGCGTCGGAAAATGTTGAGTGTACAGAAAGAACAGCGTGTTAACATCAAATTTTGTTTCAAACTAGGAAAATCTGCAAGTGAAACGTTTGTAATGTTACAGCAAGTGTACGGCGATGATTGTTTATCGCGAACACAAGTGTTTGAGTGGTTTAAACGATTTAAAGATGGCCGCGAAGACACCAGTGATGACACTCGCACCGGCAGACCATTGTCAGCAAAAACTGATGCAAACATTGAAAAAATCGGTAAACTTGTTCGACAAGATCGCCGTTTAACAATCAGAGCAGTGTCTGAGTTAACAGGAGTTGACAAGGAAAGTGTTAGGCAGATTCTTCACGAGAGTTTCAACATGAACAAAGTGTGTTCAAAAATGGTTCCAAAGTGTCTCACAATTGAACAGAAGGAACGCCGAAGAATGATTTGTTCTGACATCCTGGAAAACATTGAAAGTGATCCCACCTTCTTACAAAATGTTATTACTTGCGATGAATCGTGGTTTTTTACTTACGATCCCGAAACTAAACGCCAATCGATGCATTGGAAAACTCCTGGTTCTCCACGACAAAAAAAAGCACGAATGTCAAAATCGAAATTCAAGGCAATGATGATTGTTTTTTTGACATCAAAGGGATTGTGCACATTGATTGGGTACCAGAGGGACAAACAGTGAATCAGCATTACTACACTAGCGTCCTGGCTACCCTACGTGAGCGAGTGCGGAGAAAACGGAACGATTTGTGGAGAAAAAAGCCATGGATCCTTCACCAAGACAATGCCCCAGCTCACAGTGCGTTGTCAGTGAAGACGTTTTTGGCAAAACACAACATTCCCATCTTAGATCATCCACCCTACTCACCTGATTTGGCCCCCTGTGACTTTTTTCTTTTCCCTAAAGTCAAGTCAGCTTTGAAAGGAACTAGATTTGAGACTGTTGAAGCAGTAAAAGAAAAAGCGACGGAAGTAATGTATGGACTTACCGAAAATGATCTGCAGCATTGCTATGAACAGTGGAAAATTCGTATGGAGCGGTGTAGAGACCGAGGAGGAGAGTACATTGAAGGAGATAACATGAAATTGTAAATAAATGTTTTTTCGAGCATCAGTCCTGTTTTTTTCTAGCCGCACCTCGTATTTCGATATTCTCGGGCTTTTCATCACACAAGGTGGACAAGACGTTGCTGCTGGAGCCTAGACCACTATTTGACTGCGGCCACCCTGAGGTCTTTCTATATTCGTGTCAGAGGTACACTAAAATGAACACATATACAATACATACAAAGAAAACTACACAGTATTCACCAAGAATTGGGCAACTTTGATAGCACTGGGTGCTGCAGACGTTACGTCCTTCATGCTACAGCTGGTTGGGCACGAGTTACATTTGAAGAGATGCCAGGGTGTCTGCAATTCACTGTGTTCGCACAGTGTTGTGTTGGCATTTGGCAGTTGGAAGTTCCATTTTAGGAGATTGTCCCTCGATCTTGTAGTCTGTTCAAGGACTTCCAGATGACCCACTTCTCTGTGTGTCTAGGTGGCAGGGATTCTTGTGGTTTCATCCAGTTTGACAGGTGTTGGCACCTTTCCTTCCACTTGGTGAGTCAGGTAGCCACAGCTGATCCTTCTAACGCCTGTGAAGTTGTTAGGAAACTCTTCCTGGACTTCAGTCTTGGCTTGGCAGGTTGATGTTCAAAGAGTGGATGTGAGGTCACTGTATTTGATTTATGCCTCTCGATGTTAGCGGCGACCTCTCTTCTGACGTCACATGGAGCAATCCCAGCGGAATATTGAACTTTGTTCATGGGGGTTGGCCTTAGGCAGCCTGTAACAATACTACAGCTGTCACGTACTGAATTGTACCTCACTGGGCTAGCGCACTCTCCTGCAGAATAGCATAAGGCAAGAGCTGTTGTTCTTAATGTTTCTGGATGTGTACCCCAGTTCAATCCCGCCAGTTTCCGAAGAAGGTAGTTTCTGGAGGATACTTTCTGCTTCAGCTTCAGGCAGTGTTCCTTGTATGTCAGTGTACGGACGAAAGTGACACCCAAATACCTCCGGTTGGAGCAACATTCTAGTGCAACTCCATTCCAGACTATTTCAAGTTGGACTGGGTGCGAGTTGATGCTTTTCATAGTAAGTACCAAGCTGTTGTAGACCGTGTGTAAGCATTATCTGTACATCATCAAACCGATTGCCCTGGGCAGCAAGAGCGAGGTCATCAGCATATATGAAACTTTTGCATCCTTGAGGCTGTGGTTGACCTTGAGGTCACACAGTGTGAGACAAGTGTTACTGTAGTCACGTACTGCCACTGGCCCCAAGCGTGTTCAGCTGGATTGGTGCCGTCAGGTGCCACAGTCGAGTCCAGTCGGTTGAGGAAGGGAGGTTGCGAGGCGAGGGCTGTGTGACCACCCATCACTGCAATCACAGACTGTAGGATTGGACTGTAAGTTGATGATCCCGTCCCAACAACCCACAGCGTCGAGAGGCGTCCGACGAAGTGCGCCCCATAAGTACGTTCCACTGGTGGAAGTTGTAAGGGTACAAAATCGATGCTATACTTGAAGCACCGAACCTACCCTTAAGCTCTTTTGCTACAGCGTAGCGGCATCGCTGACAGGTTTGCCTATAGTTCTAGAAGGGACAGATTGGCACCTGGAGATCTTTTGACTCGAAGGAGTGAGTTAGTCGAATCTGAGCAAGCCTGCAGGGCAGGTCCCGGGAGCTCGTACGCCGCGCATCGCGAGTGAAAAGTGAATTAGTTTTGTGATGTTGTGGAATGTAGTTAATCGAGCCGGAGCATGCTTTCGGAGCGGATACCGGGTGTATGCGCTTCTCGCGATGACTCATAAAAGAAGGATTTTACTGATAGTCGCACCAGAGTCAAAACGCGAGTAGAACGCGCATTTGTGTGAGAGAAGTTAGAGCTTTGTAGCTCACAGCTGTATTTCGCATCCGAGAGAATTGTTACATAATGAAAAGGCGATCGTACAGTACTGTAACGAACCGGCAGTGGTGCTCATACAGGTTGGTTACACTTTGAAACGTCCCCTTTTATCAATTTTACTAGACTGTGCTTAAGCTGACACACAATATTTTTAGCGCAACGCAATCTGACTTTAAATAATCTCTACAAGAGAATGGCCCTGACTAACATTAACCTATACCTTTCACAAATCACTTACCTCACAAAAATCTTCGCTGCTCAAGCTACTGCAATACAGCGAGCGCCACTACTGCCAGTTAAATAAAAGATTCAAACTATGGAAGGCACTAACTACTGATAGGGATAGTTAGCAAATGAAAGATATTAATAGAGAACAAACAATGTATTTACCTTGATATCATCATATATATAGCAGTTCATGACAAATTACAAAACTCCGCCATCTCTCTCCCCACATCCACCACTGCTGGCGGCTCACCTCCAACTGCCTAACGCTATGCGCTGTTCACAGCCAGCTGCCTAACACTACAATGGCGAGTATTACAACAATGCAAAGCAGCCACAGACTGCACACCGCACAGCCAGTGATTTTCATACAGAGGTGGCGTTACCAATAAAAAAACCTAAACAGCCTACTTACAACTTGAGTGAACGCAGTTGTAGTTTGAACGCAATCTGAACCAATAGGGACATGTTACTCAATTTTAAAATAGCGTAAAATAACTATTGTAAAAAAGAGCTCACGTATTAAAACCTCTTCATTACTAATACACTCATGATCATAAATTAAAGATAATTGCAGAATGTTGTAGAATTTTAGAACATGTTTTTATGCTCGAGTATCATGTCGTTTTTGGAAACCCAGAATCTACTATGTAGGAATCAACATGGATTCCGGAAACAGCGATCGTGTGAGACCCAACTCGCTTTATTTGTTCATGAGACCCAGAAAATATTAGATACAGGCTCCCAAGTAGATGCTATTTTTCTTGACTTCCGGAAGGCGTTCGATACAGTTCCACACTGTCGCCTGATAAACAAAGTAAGAGCCTACGGAATATCAGACCAGCTGTGTGGCTGGATTGAAGAGTTTTTAGCAAACAGAAGACAGCATGTTGTTCTCAATGGAGAGACGTCTACAGACGTTAAAGAAACCTCTGGCGTGCTACAGGGGAGTGTTATGGGACCATTCCTTTTCACAATATATATAAATGACCTAGTAGATAGTGTCGGAAGTTCCATGCGGCTTTTCGCGGATGATGCTGTAGTATACAGAGAAGTTGCAGCATTAGAAAATTGTAGCGAAATGCAGGCAGATCTGCAGCGGATAGGCAATTGGTGCAGGGAGTGGCAACTGACCCTTAACATAGACAAATGTAATGTATTGCGAATACATAGAAGGATCCTTTATTGTACGATTATATGATAGCGGAACAAACACTGGTAGCAGTTACTTCTGTAAAATATCTGGGAGTATGCGTGCGGAACGATTTGAAGTGGAATGATCATATAAAATTAATTGTTCAAAATGGTTCAAATGGCTCTGAGCACTATGGGACTCAACTGCTGAGGTCATTAGTCCCCTAGAACTTAGAGCTAGTTAAACCTAACTAACCTAAGGACATCACAAACATCCATGCCCGAGGCAGGATTCGAACCTGCGAACGTAGCGGTCTTGCGGTTCCAGACTGCAGCGCCTTTAACCGCACGGCCACTTCGGCCGGCAAAATTAATTGTTGATAAGGCGGGTACCAGGTGGAGATTCATTGGGAGAGTCCTTAGAAAATGTAGTCCATCAACAAAGGAGGTGACTTACAAAACACTCGTTCGACCTATACTTGAGTATTGCTCATCAGTGTGGGATCCGTACCAGATCGGGTTGACGGAGGAGATAGAGAAGATTCAAAGAAGAGCGGCGCGTTTCGTCACAGGGTTATTTGGTAACCGTGATAGCGTTACGGAGATGTTTAGCAAACTCGAGTGGCAGACTCTGCAAGAGAAGCGCTCTGCATCGCGGTGTAGCTTGCTGTCCAGGTTTCGAGAGGGTGCGTTTCTGGATGAGGTATCGAATATATTGCTTCCCCCTACTTATACCTCCCGAGGAGATCACGAATGTAAAATTAGGGAGATTAGAGCGCGCACGGAGGCTTTCAGACAGTCGTTCTTCCCGCGAACCATACGCGACTGGAACAGGAAAGGGAGGTAATGACAGTGGCACATAAAGTGCCCTCCGCCACACACCGTTGGGTGGCTTGCGGAGTATAAATGTAGATGTAGATGTAGATGTGGTGCCAGACAACGTGGCACCACACAAAACTGGCACTAATAGCATAGGCACATAGGGAACACACACAACACAGATCTGTAAGTCCACGGTATTGGCGATAAGGTGAGAAAACCGTCCCGAAACACATGTGCTACAAAATGCCACTGTTTCCTGCGCATTTACCCCGACATCAGTATGGGATATGACCACCATGCACACGTACACAGGCCGCACAACGGGTTGGCATACTCTGGATCAGGCGGTCGAGCAGCTGCTGGGGTATAGCCTCCCATTCTTGCACCAGTGCCTGTCGGAGCTCCTGAAGTGTCGTAGGGGTTTGAAGACGTGCAGCGATACGTCGACAGAGAGCATCTCAGACGTGCTCGATGGACTTTAAGTCTGGAGAACAGGCAGGCTATTCCATTCGCCTCGTATCTTCTGTTGCAGTACTCCCCCAAGACGGCAGCTCGGTGGGGCAGTGTGTTATCATCCATCTGGAGGAACGTGGGACCCACTGCACCCTTGCAAAGGCGGACATACTGGTGCAAAATGATGTCCCGATACACCTGACCTGTTACAGTTCCTCTGTCAAAGAAATGGAGGGGTGTACGTGCACCAATCATAATCCCACCCCACACCATCAAACCACGACCTCCATACAGGTCCCTTTCGAGGACATTAAGGGATTGGTATCTGGTTCCTGGTTCACGCCAGATGAAAACCTGGCGAGAATCACTGTTCAGACTATACCTGGACTCGTCCGTGAACATCACCTGGGACCACTGTTCCAATGACCATGTACTGTGTTCCTGACACCAGGTTTTACGGGCTCTCCTGTGGCCAGAGGTCAGTGGAATGCACGTTGCAGGTCTCCGGGCGAATAAACTGTTCAGTCGTCTGTAGACTGTGTGTCTGGAGACAACTGTTCCAGTGGCTGCGGTAAGGTCCCGAGCAAGGCTACCTGCAGTACTCCGTGGCCGTCTGCGGTCACTGATGGTGAGATATCGGTCTTCTTGTGGTGTTGTACACTGTGGACGTCCCGTACTGTAACGCCTGGACACGTTTCCTGTCTGCTGGAATCGTCGCCATAATCTTCAGATCACACTTTGTGGCACACGGAGGGCCCGTGCTACGACCTGCTGTGTTTGACCAACCTCAAGTCGCCCTAGTATTCTGCCCCTCATAACATCTTCAATATGTGTTCATTGAGCCATTTGCAATACACAGTCACCATTAGCACGTCTGAAAACGTCTGGACACTTACTCGCTGCACCGTACACTGCCATGCACCAACACACTTCTGCGTATGTGGACTGCTGCCAGCGCCACCGTGCGACGACCGCAGGTCAAATGCACCGCATGGTCACACCCCGAGCTGATTTAAACCCGCAAACCGCCCTCCAGAGCGTTGTTTCACTATGTACCAGCATTATCCTTATTTTATGAGCATGAGTGTAGAATATTTTGGAAAGAACAGAATAATACGACAGTATGCGTCGTAACCTCACGGTCGGAACTTCGGTTATTGGCGCCTGTACCTTGGGAATGAGGTAACGCTCCTGTAACTGACTTATTACCAATTCGTGATGCCTGATTTTTCCGACCACTCGGACTACAGGTAGTATGAACTAACTATATTCACTAACAAAAGCAATAAAGTAGTAGGTTCGGCTTTCAAAGTGAAGCTCTTAGATTGCTGTGGTGCATTCGTCCTCCATCGTGGACTTCATTCCAGCCTGATTATCCAACAATATATGCAACAGAATAGCTGAGGTGTTTGGAAGAATAGGGAAGAGGCACTGGGTTACTAAAACTTTAATTTTAGGCGAGATACGTGCTTGGGTGGTTTACCTGACGAAGCATTACCGGCGAAAGGAGAAAATTTTATTCAGGTCTCAGTGTGTGACATAAAATTAGCTATCGAGAATATTCCATATATTTAGTCACCATTACTGTTCATATGTGTCGTTACCATGATAAAGACGACAGTGTCATTGTAATTCTATCAGAGGCTCAAGGGTCTTCGAAGAGCAGTTGAACGGAACCGATAGAGTAGTGAAAAGATTAGCCTGAACAGGAGTAAAACAGGGGTACCGGAACGTAGTAGAATTAAATCAGTCACTGGAAATGAGACACTGGAAGTAGTAAATGAGCCTTGTTGTCTGGGTAACAAAATAACTGAGGAGGGCCGAAATACAGAGGATATAAAATGTAGACTGGCAATAGCAAGAAAAACAAAATAAATTTGGTTGTACAAAAGTCTTTTCTGACGATATTTCTCTCGAGTACAGCCATTTACGGAAGTGAAACATGGACGGAAGTCAGTTTACACAAGAAGGGACTAGAACCTTTCGAAATATGGTGCTACAGAAGATTGCTGGGTATTAGATTGGTAGACCGAATAACTAATGAGGAGGCATTAAAACGAGTAGCTGACAAAAGAAATTTATCTGACCCGAAAGAAGGGTTATAGGACATATACTGAGGCACCAAGGAGTCGTCGGTTTGATAACGGAGGGGAAAATTGCAGAGAGAGACGAAGGCATAAACACAGTAAGCAGGTTCAGAGGGTTGTAGGTTGCGGTAGATATTCAGACATGAAGAGGCTTGTGCAAAGACACAGTAGCTTGGAGAACTGCATCAAACCAGTCTTCAGACTGAAGACCGCTTTCTGTTAACGGTGTCCATTTAGATACGGATGGCTGACGCTTCTCTACGGTACTTAACGTATTGAAAAAGGAGCCCTCATTAATTTTAGGATAGTTGGCGGAAATTTGAAAGTGGAAATATGGCATCCTGACGTTTTACAATGAGAACGAAGGCGTCGGTACGGAACAGTGCCGTCAACTGAGAAAGGCTCTCACACCTTCATGTGCACAAAGTGAGATCTGGGACAGATCGTTATAAAAGATTCATACTTCGATCAAATGGTTCAAATGGCTCTGAGCACTATGCGACTTAACCTCTGAGGTCATCAGTCGCCTAGAACTTAGAACTAGTTAAACCTAACTGACCTAAGGACATCACACACATCCATGCCCGAGGCAGGATTCGAACCTGCGACCGTAGCGGTCGCTCGGTTCCAGACTGTAGCGCCTAGAACCGCACGGCCACTCCGGCCGGCTACTTCGATCACTGTTTGGTTTTGAGTCTATGTCATGACGACCCTTGTTAAAAAATATAATTCTCCACGTGAATAAAGATGCGTTTATAGTTTTATCACGTCTACTATGTTACTACTCTAGCAGGCAAACGGAATCTCAACTGCGTAACGCATTGCAAATATATCATCTGTTTACTATACAAACATAAGGTAACAACTATCAGGTATGTAGTGTGACAGACTGTCTGGTTTCTATGAGAACAGATTCAGTTTCTGCCGTGGCATTTCGACAGAAATCACCGTGACATACATACTACGGCCAGTGCCGTTCATCTCATTCGAGTAAGAGTTGACCCTAATAGATAGAGCAGCAGACGACAGAACTCAATCAGATAGTCAAATCACTAGCGTTGGACAATAGTCGACTAGCTGAACTTTGGCGGCTCAGCGACAGCTGAAAACGCGTGATACAATCAAATAACTTCGTGTTCATTGTTTATGTCACGAATAACGTATGAAACCTGTTCCCTGCGATTAATAAACTAGATGCGTTTACCACCGGGCAACACTGTGTATGCCCCAGACTATTTCTTCGAATCAGAAGTTCTTTAGGTTGCACTGTACAGTACTGCAGTCGAATATTGCAGCAGTAACTACGGTAGCCAGCTTAAACAATAGCTCCCAGATATGTTGTGGGACTTAATGCAAAGCTACCCAGAGATAAACCTGAGAGTATTTCTAACAGCCCCGTCGGGAAAATCTGATAACTCCCAGTGATACATTTGCTGTCTGCCTGAGGTTTAATTTCACGAACGCTCGTTCAGATAATCTTGACGATGCTTGGCATAAATTAAATACTCTGGCAGAAAGGTATCTGGCTGTTGCCTTCACTGTTGCTGAAAAGCAATATGTAGTGTGTTTCAGAATGCACACTGCGACGTGATGCAGTAGATAATTAAAGTAATGATGTCATTATACAAATATGTTCCACTCTTAAGATTCGGATTGATTGTAGGCTCGGTGCAAAGCAATGTGGACGTAAGTTCTCGTTACATGGAATCGCATATGCCATAGTGTATGAAGTACAACCCTCGACAGACGGCTAGTGGTGTTTCAGACGAGTATAGCGCAAGTAAAATAAAATTATGGTTGGGTGGCATGGAGCATTTTCGCTGCCTGGTAGGTAGAATGCTCCCTAGCTGTTCGACAGACATCAAAGTTTTCATCGAAGATGTTATAACACGTTTAACGACGAATAGCGACCATACGGCAAACGTACATTACACGCAGTAAATATCGCGAAGCAACAAATTACCTAACAGAACATAAAGGATAAACCGTGAAAACTACCGTATCACAAATGGATGCGCGCCACATATATCTCACTGTGAATCACTTTAACTGTCGCCACTCTGGTTATTAAAAGTATAAACAGAATTTAATGAAATAAGGTATTGCTCAGTGTCATTTTATCCCCACTCATTCACCCTCACACTATTTTATTACTTCTTCCTTTGTGGGTTTTGCGATATTATTTTTTACTCTAATACAGTTTGTTTCAAGCTCTCCATGTCAATCGAACCATTTCTCCAGCATAATTGTTCTTCCTCACATAGCCTTTAATTTAAGCCAATACAAGCGCTATACTGTTAAACTGACAGTGACATTATTGCAGTCGGAGAGCGTCATTGTCATAATTTTATCCAGATGAACTACAACAAGTGGTGTAACTACAGTTTAATTCCAAATTCGGAAGTTTTGTTTTCATTTCAGCTATAGTTTATTTTTTCTTTATTAGAAGCAACTAATGAAAAACTTTCTACGATCATCGAATGATATAAGTGCCTATTAGGATTACAGAAAGAGAAGGATGTAGAATTTGGGTTAAACATGAAGGTAAGATTTTCTTACGCGTTTCATCAAGGAGTCTTCAAACCTTCGCTGAAGAGAATTTATGATTCTTTACGATAATCTGCGATCGTCTTCGATTTGTACATTATAATACTTTCTATGGTTTTTGCCGACGATCCCGCATGGAGAAGAATCAATGTATTACATGCGAAGAGTTTTCCAGTAAAGATTGTCTTATGCTTCACCAATGTACTCTGATATTTAAAAACTTTCGCATGTCGTCAGGAAATGTATATGATTTAACTGAAGTAAGAAATTTTTGTTGTTACTATATTTTATTTAATTAAAGAAAATAATCTTTCGCATGGTTATCTTACGGCAATATACTTTCCGCTTGGTGGATTATAATCTGCCACGCACATCATTTCGATATTTCTAACTGATTATGAAATATTATATTCATTAGGAATAAAGTGACGTTCGCTATAGATAAATGTGCCAAGTAATTTTCGGTAGTACGTCCTTAACTTACTTCTACATCAACTGGAATCAACTATAATTGTGACAAAAATTGCCACTGATTTGATAAATCATTTACGAAAGGGGAAACATGAATCTGGACAAGTGTTTCAATATAGAGCACGAGGAAGCTTCGAGCATAACGTTACGAATTAACTGTGACATGTTACTCAATATCATTCATTACAGCCAATAAGAACAGGCTATCAATTCGTTATTGAGCTGTTTCGAGAGCCTATGAAATGGTACTGAATTTTAAGAGAACTGACCTGTACAATCAACGTGAAAAGAACTGGATTATTGAAGTCCTGAGGAATGATGCGTTAGGAGTACTTTAAGGTTGTAGATACTCCGATAACTAACACCACAGCAGACAGTTCAGCTGAAGAGAAATGGACAACACCTGTAACGCCGGAAATGCATATCCTCCTATTTCCATATCAAATTTCTGTGCCTTTATATATTGTAATTGTTTTACTATATATATATATATATATATATATATATATATATATATATATATATATATATATATAGGGTGAGTCACCTAACATTACCACTGGATATATTTCGTAAACCACATCAAATACTGACGAATCGATTCCACAGACCGAACGAGAGGAGAGGAGCTAGGGTAATTGGTTAATACAAACCATAAAAAAATGCACGGAAGTATGTTTTTTAACACAAACCTACGTTTTTTTAAATGTAACCCCGTTAGTTTTGTTAGCACATCTGAACATATAGACAAATACGTAATCAGTGCCGTTCGTTGCATTGTAAAATGTTAATTACATCCGGAGATATTGTAACCTAAAGTTGACGCTTGAGTACCACTCCTCCGCTGTTCGATCGTGTGTATCGCAGAGCACCGAATTACGCAGGGATCCAAAGGGAACGGTAATGGACCTAAGGTACAGAACAGACTGGAACAGCACATTACGTCCACATGCTAACACCTTTTTATTGGTCTTTTTCACTGACGCACATGTACATTACCATGAGGGGGGAGGTACACGTACACACGTGGTTTCCGTTTTCAATTACGGAGTGGAATAGAGTGTGTCCCGACATGTCAGGCCAATAGATGTTCAATGTGGTGGCCATCATTTGCTGCACACAATTGCAATCTCTGGCGTAATGAATGTCGTACACGCCGCAGTACATCTGGTGTAATGTCGCCGCAGGCTGCCACAATACGTTGTTTCATATCCTCTGGGGTTGTAGGCACATCACGGTACACATTATCCTTTAACGTAACCTTCAGAAAGAAGTCCAGAGGTGTAAGATCAGGAGAACGGGCTGGCCAATTTATGCGTCCTCCACGTCCTATGAAACGCCCGTCGAACATCCTGTCAAGGGTCAGCCTAGTGTTAATTGCGGAATGTGCAGGTGCACCATCATGCTGATACCACATACGTCGACGCGTTTCCAGTGGGACATTTTCGAGCAACGTTGGCAGATCATTCTGTAGAGACGCGATGTATATTGCAGCTGTTTGGGCCCCTGCAATGAAGTGAGGACCAATGAGATGGTCGCCAATGATTCCGCACCGTACATTTACAGTCCACGGTCGCTGTAGCTCTACCTGTCTGAGCCAGCGCGGATTGTCCACGGACCAGTAATGCATGTTCCGTAGATTCACTGCCCCGTGGTTTGTGAAACCCGATTCATCGGTAAACAGGTAGAGCTGCAACGCATTCTCTGTTAATGCCCATTGACAGAATTGCACTCGATGATTAAAGTCATCACCATGTAATTGCTGATGTAGCGACACATGAAACGGGTGAAAGCGGTGACGATGCAGTATGCGCATGACACTACTTTGGCTCAGTCCACCGGCTCCCGCAATGTCCCGTGTACTCATGTGTGGGTTCATGGCAACAGCAGCTAACACACCAACAGCACCCGCTTCTCCTGTGACGGGCCTGTTACGGACCCGTTTGCGTGCTACGACCATACCTGTTGCATACAGTTGGCGGTAGATGTTTTGCAATGTGCTCTCTGTCCAGGTACCGTTCTGCATACACCCTGCAGGCTTCAGCTGCATTTCGTCGACACTCGCCATAGATGAGTATCATCTCCGCCTTTACAGAGTTCGAATACACCATGGTCACAGTTCCTATAACACTACACTATCACAGACGTCTGGTAACACGGTGTACTACAGTTGGTCTGCGTGCGGAGACGAATGCAGAATAACAATAGCAGCAAGCGCTACATGCGGACACTGCGACAGCTAGACCAAACCACAACAGTGCACTACAGCCACACTCGTAAACACGGTCGTCATCGTAAACATGTCCCTGCAGATGCTGCTCGCCGACCGTGGCCCGTGTTTGTTACAACACGCAACTGAACGTCGGAGGTTTCAAGCGTCAACTTTAGGTTACAATATCTCCGGATGTAATTAACATTTTACAATGCAACAAACGGCACTGATTACGTATTTGTTTATATGTTAAGATGTGATAACGAAACTAACGTGCTTCCATTTAAAAAACGTAGGTTTGTGTTAAAAATATACTTCCGTGCATTTTTGTATGGTTTGTATTAAACAATTACACTAGCCCCTCTCCTCACGTTCGGTCTGTGGAATCGGTTCGTCAGTATTTGATGTGGTTTACGAAATATATCCAGCGGTAACGTTAGGTGACTCACCCTGTATATATATGTCGATGTATAATTGGTTTGTTTTGTAAATATTATTTGTATTCTTACGCTGGGTCTTGCCTAGGGAAAACTATGCTATTGAACGATTACATCGATACATCGTGTAGAGAACCAAAGTGTTTAGGATCTCTTGGAGTGTTAACTCTGCCGCGTGGAGCGCGGGCAGAGGAGAGTCTGGCTGGAGTAGGGCGGTGGAGCAGAGCTAACCACGAATGCCTGTGTGCGTTACACCTGCAACATTCGCCGATATGATCATGTTAGTGCTTCATACTCCGAGCTAGGGTGGCTGCGGCCGGACAAATTGCGTGACTACCACACTCTGTGTCTACTTCACCGACTCCTCGTCGCGCAAGCACCCCAGTACCTTGCTTCAGAGATTAAAAACCTGTCATGCCATCATAATCGAAACACGAGGTCACTCTTATTTGGTATACCAACTGTGCCCTCTCACAAAACAAAAACTTTTGCAAACTCCTTCTCAGTTGCCGCTGTCCGCCTCTGGAACAAACTGCCTCTTACCTTGCGCAAAATTGAATCTCCTGCTGCTTTTAAGAAGAAGTTGAAGCATTTCCTACTATCATCCTCATAAAGTTCTCCACAAAATTAATGTACCAGGCCAATCCTCTCATCTGTCAAATAGCAAAGCCAGCGTCTCCTATCTTGCTCCTGAGATGCCTTCCCCTTCATCTATCTCTATTAGCCACGCAATCTTCTTTTCCTTTATATTTCCTTAATTATATTTCATCATGTCTCTCTATTGTTCTCCTCCCTTCACCATGAGTCTCCCTCATACTCCCTGCTGCCAGCACTCCTATCTAAAACTTGTCTCTTCAATAATGTCTAATTATAACAGTACTTATCATCTACGAATATAAACTCTATATGTATGTATTTTTCCAGGTGTACCTTTCTAATTGTTTATTTCACTTTTTGTACTAGATGTAGTTTAACATGCCTACTAAAACATATGAATGTAAAATAAGTAGAATGCCTGGTTAGATGTAAGAGACGGTCCGATGGCCCTAATCTTGCCAGGTTAAATAAATAAATAAATAATCCATAACAGCTTCTGTAGTTGTAAGAACCCGGAGATAGAGACAGGTTAACCAATCCAGAAATGACAGATGGCCCCAGCACCTGAACCCGGAGTGTGGGAAAGCTATGACAGTAGGACAGTTTGTTCTTTAGCGAGGGCAGAGCGAAGAAACTCGCGTGTGAGAATTGTCACCAAAAATGATAATGTGCGGAAATAGTAATAAATGAAAAGCACCAGTTTGCTTTTGTTCTACAATAGCAAACTGGTGCTTTTCATTTGTTATTATAATGTTGTTCTACCAAGAACCGACGGAAGATTCTGTTAATATGCAGAAATAGTATTCAGTTTTGACTTATTAAAAAAAAAAACTAACCTCAGAAAGCTGATTTCTTAATCCGTACTGAAGCCTTGTAACTGCAATTTCATTTACTAAACATTAATCGGCAAAAGGGAACAAATGAATTTGATTACTACCACAAAAACCGGCGGGGATGGTCGAGCTGCGCGAGCAGGTGGTAACAAGTTGCCGCCTGGTGGTAGTTTGGAACGAGTCGTCAGTCAGCCTCGATGATGAGAACACGTATCAGCCACGATCAAATGGTCTAGTTACTTTCATGTAAGTCAAATAGATAGCCTGCAAATAATAATCTTGCCTTAAGAAACGTTAATTTCGACAGAGTCGAACGTAAACACTGTGAAGTTACGTCTAATGGCTCTGAGCACTATAATAATTTCTGGTGCTCGAGATAGTGTCTCCTGATTTCGCTATAGTTATACTGACTTACGAAATTCAGCTGACTCTCAGATACGATTGATAGTTGATGGTGTTGAGATAGCAACAAGCCACAAATTTATTTGAAGTCCCTTTATTCAAAAGGTATCGTCACCGGTTTCTAATCATTACAATTCATCGTCAGAAGGCTTTCATGCTTTCATTAGAACATGTGTTCCGTTTTTTATTGATTACTTGTCGTGAAATATCACTTTGGAGTATTTGTTATTATAGTTTTCGTTCAACAGATGATGTTCGTAATTTCCGCCACATTCTTATCGTTGCACATAAAATTTGTATAACTGAGCACTTTAGATTTTCCAAAGAATAGATTTCTAACATACGCCGCATGTTTTCATAGATACAAAATGGCTTACAAACATGTGAGTGTCGAATTGATTGTGTAGTATTAGCATATAAAAATGTTTCCCTATTTCACTTGTGCCCGTAAATGATGATGACATCCGTTTTTCTTACAGGAAAGGCGTGGAACCTTACTGAAGTGTCCATCGTAGCAGTCGCAATAGCTGTACTGAATTTGATGACTGCAGCAATCCCAAAAACGACACGTCAGTGTTGGGAACAGTATTACTTGTTGCCGCGACTCACGGAGAAGACTTACAACAGGGAGAATGAGACAGTTTCGGAAGTTCAGTACACCACCGAGTACACACTGATACGAATTACCTTGCAGGTCATCCAATGCATGCATCTTCACGTAAGAAACAACTTACGATGTTGGCGTTTTCAGATGCAGTGGATTATCGCACACGCCAGCGTGGCCGATGTTGCTAATGCGCTTCTGTGGTGTGGCGCTCTAATCAGAAGTAAGCCGCTTCGAATTCTGGTGGTTGATCACCTGACTTAGCGCTACTGTCTTGGATTAAATTCATAGTCTCTCCACAGTGTCTCACGAACTGAGAGCACATGATAGTTTTGATGGTGATCCACCCACTGGATGACCTTTGCACCCCCGATGATACTCTCCGATACTGATAACCTACGTGCAGTATCGGGTTTCACCCTCTACCTTCCCTTCATCCATAAGAACACAAACCCAACGCTACACTGTGCGCACACTCGTCACAGTCACAACACAACACAGATATACACTTGACACTTCATAACAGGTTGCGGAAGGGCAATAGTAAATCAACTCCACTGGCTGGTCCTTTTGCGCCGTTTCCTCAGGTGCTGTGGGTCTGTATACGGGCGCCGATTGGTTTTCCTACGTACTTAAGGTCTTTTTTATTGTTGTTTTTTATTTTACACGTCTTTCTCCGCAGGGCCAAATTGAGCAAACCTCCAAGGTCATGGAACGTGGCCGGCCGGTGTGGCCGAGCGGTTGTAGGCGCTTCAATCTGGAACCGCGCGACCGCTACGGTCGCAGGTTGGAATTCTGCCTCGGGCATGGATGTGTGTCATGTCCTTAGGTTAGTTAGGTTTAAGTAGTTCTAAGTTCTAGGGGACTGATGACCACAGATGTTAAGTCCCATAGTGCTCAGAGCCATTTGAACCATAGAACGCATCAGTAAATGTAATTACAACATAAAAGTAATAACAAATGAAATAAAATGTTGATGAACCCAAAAAAGGGCAATCCATAAATTTATGTAAACGCAATCAATAATATAAAACAGGAACCAGTTTAATTTTTCAAGGAACTCCTAGGCAGAATTGGAGGACTGACGCATGGGGAGACGCTTCAGTTTAGACTTGAAAGCGCGTGGATTGCTGCTCAGATTTTTGAATTCTTGTGGTAGCTTACTGAAAATGTATGCAGCAGTAGAGAGCACGCCCTTTTCCACAAGAGTCAAGGAACTGCGATCCAAATGCGGATTGGATTTCTGCCTAGAAGTACCTGAATGAAAGCTGCTAATTCTTGGAAATAAGCTGATACTGTTAACAAGAAACGACTGTAATCAATATATATATATATATATATATATATATATATATATATATATATATATATATATATATATATAGCCCAATGTCTGAATACCCAGACTAATGAACAGGGATCGACAAGAGGTTCGCGAACTTACATCACTTACTGCCCAAAGCCCCCGTTTCTGAGCCAAAAATATCCTTTGGGAATGGGAAGAGTTACCCCAAAATATAATACCATACGTCACAAGCGAATGAAAAGAAGCGAAGTCGATTACTTTTCCTGTCGAACTATCACTTGCTTCTGATACAGTTCGAATAGTAAAAGTGGCACCTTTAAGTCTTTGAACAAAATCCTGAACGTGGGCTTTCCACGACACCTTACTATTTCTCTGAACATCTAGAAATTTCAACTGTTCAGTTTCACTAACCACACGACTATTCTGTGAACTTAAATCATCGGGTTTTGTTGAATTGTAAAAACTAAGTCGTACTGTTATTTAGCGTTAGTTTATTTTCTACAAACATGAACTCATGTCTTGAACTGTACTATTAGAAACAGTGCCAACGTTACAAACAACATCCTTTGCTTCCAAGCTAGTGTCATCAGCAAACAGAAATATTTTAGAATCATCTGTAATATTAGAGGGCATATCATTTATATCGACGTACGCCCCTGGTAGCTGAGTGGTCAGCGCGACGGAGTGCCACGCCTAACGGCCCGCGTTCAATGCCCGGCTGGGTCGGAGATTTTCTCCGTGCAGGGACTGGGTGTTGTGTTGCCCTTATCATCGTCATTTCATCGACACGCAAGTCGCCGAAGTGGCGTCAACTCGAAATACTTGCACCAGGTGAATGGTCTACCCGACGGGAGGCCCAAGCCACACGGCATTTCCATTTATTTATATTTTATTTTATTTATTTTTATTATATATTTATTTCTTAGAAGAAAGAATAAGGAAAGGCAAACCTACGTTTATAGCATTTGCAGACTTAGAGAAAGCTTTTGACAATGCTGACTGGCTCTCTTTCAAATTCTAAAGGTGCCATGGGTAAAATACAGGGATCGAAAGGCTATTTACAATTTGTACAGAAAGCAGATGGCAGTTATAAGAGTCGAGGGACATGAAAGGGAAGCAGTGGTTGGGAAGGGAGTAAGACAGGGTTCTAGCCCCTCCCCGATGTTATTCAATCTGTATATTGAGCAAGTAGTAAAGGAAACAAAAGAAAAATTCGGAGTGGGTATTAAAATCCATGGAGAAGAAATAAAAACTTTGAGGTTCGCCGATGAGATTGTAATTCTGACAGAGACAGCAAAGGACTTGGAAGAGCAGTTGAACGGAATGGACAGTGTCTTGAAAGGAGGATGTAAGATGAACATCAACAAAAGCAAAACGAGGATAATGGAATGTAGTCGGATTAAGTCGGGTGATGCTGAGGGAATTAGATTAAGAAATGAGACACTTAAAGTAGTAAAGGTGTTTTGCTATTTGGGGAGCAAAATAACTGATGATGGTCGAAGTAGAGAGGATATAAAATGTAGACTGGCAATGGCATGGAAAGCGTTTCTGAAGAAGAGAAATTTGTTAACATCGAGTATAGATTTAAGTGTCAGGAAGTCGTTCCTGAAAATATTTGTATGGAGTGTAGCCATGTATGGGAGTGAAACATGGACGATAAATAGTTCGGACAAGAAGAGAATTGAAGCTTTCGAAATGTGCTACAGAAGAAAGCTGAAGATTAGATAGATAGACCACATAACCATTGAGGAGGTATTGAATAGGATTGGGGAGAAGAGGAGTTTGTGGGACAACTTGACTATAAGAAGGGACCGGTTGGTAGGACATGTTCTGAGGCATCAAGGGATCACCAATTTAGTATTGGAGGGCAGCGTGGAGGGTAAAAATCGTAGAGGGAGACCAAGAGATGAATACACTAAGCAGATTCAGAAGGTTGGGATGCAGTAGGTACTGGGAGATGAAGAAGCTTGCACAGGATAGAGTAGCATGGAGAGCTGCATCAAACCAGTCTCAGGACTGAAGACCACAACAACGAAAACATATGAAGGGCTTATTTCAATAGTGGTACATGTCCACTGGTCTTCATTCTGAAATAAAAGTCCTAAAGTTAAATAAGCACTGAAAAATCTGCAGTTGAGATACCAGAAATATTCAAGCATATGGCTTCTTCCTAGAGATGAACCATTCTTTCTGTTTGTTTGCCACATTAATTTCAGAAGCATTATAGACAGAGAAGTGGAGGTGTTGGGCTTGTATCACTATTGAAGTAAGCCCTTCATATAAACAAGGAACAGCACTGATCCTATTTAACAGTGCCCCATTCAGACCTCACATCATAGCCGCTCGCAGCATTGTGGAGCATGACCTTTTGCCATCTGTTATTAAAGTAAGAGGTGAAGCAATTGTGAGCTACTACCCGTATTACATAATGGTCCAACATTTGGAGCAATATCTTGTGATCAACATAATCAAACGCCTTAGTTAAATCAAAAAAGATGGCTAGAGTTCGAAACCTTTTGTTTAATCCATCCATTGTCTCACAGAGAAAAGAGAATAAAGCATTCTGAGTTGTTTAACCACTTCTAAAACCGAATTGTACATTTTATAGCAAATTATGTGAAATGAAGTGATCAATTATCCTTATATATACTGCCTATTCAATAACTTTAGCAAACACTGATGGCATAGAAACAGGTGTGAAATAGTCTACATTATCCCTTTTACCCTTTTTCTAAAGCGGTTTCAGGAAACTGACCATTCTGAAAGCAAAAATCACAAATATGGCTAAGTTCAAGGCTGAGACGTGCAGCAAAGTACTTTGATATTCCCCTAGCCACTCCATCACATCCATGAGAGTTTTTTTTTTTTTTTTTTTTTTCGTCAGTCTACTGACTGGTTTGATGCGGCCCGCCACGAATTTCTTTCCTGTGCTAACCTCTTCATCTCAGAGTAGCACTTGCAACCTACGTCCTCAATTATTTGCTTGACGTATTCCAATCTCTGTCTTCCTCTACAGTTTTTGCCCTCTACAGCTCCCTTTAGTACCATGGAAGTCACTCCCTCATGTCTTAGCAGATGTCCTATCATCCTGTCCCTTCTCCTTCTCAGTGTTTTCCACATATTCCTTTCCTCTCCGATTCTGCGTAGAACCTCCTCATTCTTTACCTTATCAGTCCACCTAATTTTCAACATTCGTCTATAGCACCACATCTCAAATGCTTCGATTCTCTTCTGTTCCGGTTTTCCCACAGTCCATGTTTCACTACCATACAATGCTGTACTCCAGACGTACATCCTCAGAAATTTCTTCCTCAAATTAAGGCCGGTATTTGATATTAGTAGACTTCTCTTGGCCAGAAATGCCTTTTTTGCCATAGCGAGTCTGCTTTTGATGTCCTCCTTGCTCCGTCCGTCATTGGCTATTTTACTACCTTGGTAGCAGAATTCCTTAACTTCATTGACTTCGTGACCATCAATCCTGATGTTAAGTTTCTCGCTGTTCTCATTTCTACTACTTCTCATTACCTTCGTCTTTCTCCGATTTACTCTCAAACCATACTGTGTACTCATTAGACTGTTCATTCCGTTCAGCAGATCATTTAATTCTTCTTCACTTTCACTCAGGATAGCAATGTCATCAGCGAATCGTATCATTGATATCCTTTCAGCTTGTATTTTAATTCCACTCCTGAACCTTTCTTTTATTTCCATCATTGCTTCCTCGATGTACAGATTGAGGAGTAGGGGCGAAAGGCTACAGCCTTGTCTTACACCCTTCTTAATACGAGCACTTCGTTCTTGATCGTCCACTCTTATTATTCCCTCTTGATTGTTGTACATATTGTATATGACTCGTCTCTCCCTATAGCTTACCCCTACTTTTTCCAGAATCTCGATCAGCTTGCACCATTTGATATTGTCGAACGCTTTTTCCAGGTCGACAAATCCTATGAAAGTGTCTTGATTTTTATTTGGCCTTACTTCCATTATTAGCCGTAACGTCAGAATTGCCTCTCTCGTCCCTTCACTTTTCCTAAAGCCAAACTGATCGTCACTTTCTTCTGTGTATTATTCTTGTAAGCAGCTTCGATGCATGAGCTGTTAAGCTGATTGTGCGATAATTCTCGCACTTGTCAGCTCTTGCCGTCTTCGGAATTGTGTGGATGATGCTTTTCCGAAAGTCAGATGGTATATCGCCAGACTCATATATTCTACACACCAACGTGAATAGTCGTTTTGTTGCCACTTCCCCAACGATTTTAGAAATTCTGATGGAGTGTTATCTATCCCTTCTGCCTTATTTGACCGTAAGTCCTCCAAAGCTCTTTTAAATTCCAATTCTAATACTGGATCTCATATCTCTTCTAAATCGACACCTGTTTCTTCTTCTATCACATCAGACAAATCTTCACCCTCATAGAGGCTTTCAATGTATTCTTTCCACCTACCTGCTCTCTCCTCTGCATTTAACAGTGGAATTCCCTGTTGCACTCTTTATGTTACCACCGCTGCTTTTAATGTCACCAAAGGTTGTTTTGACTTTCCTGTATGCTGAGTCTCTCCTTCCGACAATCATATCTTTTTCGATGTCTTCACATTTTTCCTGCATCCATTTCGTCTTAGCTTCCCTGCACTTCCTATTTATTTCATTCCTCAGCGACTCGTATTTCTGTATTCCTGATTTTCCCGGAACATGTTTGTACTTCCTCCTTTCATCAGTCAACTGAAGTATTTCTTCTGTTACCCATGGTTTCTTCGCAGCTACCTTCTTTGTACCTATGTTTTCCTTCCCAACTTCTGTGATAGCCCTTTTTAGAGATGTCAATTCCTCTTCAACTGTACTGCCTACTGAACTATTCCTTATTGCAGTATCTATAGCGTTAGAGAACTTCAAACGTATCTCGTCATTCCTTAGTACTTCCGTATCCCCCTTCTTTGCGTGTTGATTCTTCCTGACTAATGTCTTGAACTTCAGCCTACTCTTCATCACTACTATATTGTGATCTGAGTCTATATCTGCTCCTGGGTACGCCTTACAATCCAGTATCTGATTTCGGAATCTCTGTCTGACCATGATGTAATCTAATTGAAATCTTCCCGTATCTCCCGGCCTTTTCCAAGTATACCTCCTCCTCTTGTGATTCTTGAACAGGGTATTCGCTATTACTAGCTGAAACTTGGTACAGAACTCAATTAGTCTTTCTCCTCCTCCATTCCTTGTCCCAAGCCCATATTCTCCTGTAACCTTTTCTTCTACTCCTTCCCCTATAACTGCATTCCAGTCGCCCATGACTGTTAGATTTTCGTCCCCCTTTACATACTGCATTACCCTTTCAATATCCTCATACACTTTCTCTGTCTGTTCATCTTCAGCTTGCGACGTCGGCATGTATACCTGAACTATCGTTGTCGGTGTTGGTCTGCTGTCGATTCTGATTAGAACAACCCGGTCACTGAATTGTTCACAGTAACACACCCTCTGCCCTACCTTCCTATTCATAACGAATGCTACACCTGTTATACCATTTTCTGCTGCTGTTGATATTACCCGATACTCATCTGACCAGAAATCCTTGTCTTCCTTCCGCTTCACTTCACTGACCCCTATTATATCTAGATTGAGCCTTTGCATTTCCCTTTTCAGATTTTGTAGTTTCCCTACCACGTTCAAGCTTCTGACATTCCACGCCCCGACTTGTAGAACGTTATCCTTTCGTTGATTATTCAATGTTTTTCTCATGGTAGCCTCCCCCTTGGCAGTCCCCTCCCGGAGATCCGAATGGGGGACTATTCCGGAATCTTTTGCCAATGGAGAGATCATCATGGCACTTCTTCAATTACAGGCCACATGTCCTGTGGATACACGTTACGTGTCTTTAATGCAGTGGTTTCCATTGCCTTCTGCATCCTCATGTCGTTGATCATTGCTGATTCTTCCGCCTTTAGGGGCAATTTCCCACCCCTAGGACAAGAGAGTGCCCTGAACCTCTATCCGCGCCTCCGCCCTCTTTGACAACGCCGTTGGCAGAATGAGGCTGACTTCTTATGCCGGAAGTCTTCGGCCGCCAATGCTGATTATTTATCAAAATTTAGACAGTGGCGCGGAGCGAACCCGGGACCGAAGACGTTTTGATTATGAATCAAAGACGCTACCCCTAGACCACGGGTATATAGTTATTAGTCATCAGTAATTTAAATATTGACTCAATCTCCCCCTTGTCAGTATCACAGAGGAGTGTTTCAGACGTCAGTCTCGGGAATGCATTTTCCAAGAGAGTTATATGATTGACTGTGGAAACTATGTTTCTATTTAATTCATCAGCAATTCTGTCCGTCCCCGGCAGCTGAGTGGTCAGCACGACAAGTTGTCAACCCTGCGGGCCCAGGTTCGATTCCCGGCTGGGTCGGAGATTTTCTCCGCTCAGGGACTGGGTGTTGTGTTGTCATAAACGTCATCAATTCATCTCCATCGACGAGCAAGTCACCGAAGTGGCGTCAAACCTAAAAACTTGCACCCGGCGAATGGTGTACCCGACGGGAGGCCCTAGTCAGCCGACATTTTGTCCGCCCCCGGTAGCTGAGTGGCCAGCGCGACAGACTGTCAATACTAAGGCCCCGGTTCGATACCCGGCTGGGTCGGAGATTTTCTCCGCTCAGGGACTGGGTGTTGTGTTGTCTCAATCATCATTATTTCATCCCCAACGACGCGAAGTCGCCGAAGTGGCATCAAATCGAAAGACTTGCGCCCGGCGATCGGTCTACCAGACGGGAGGCCCTAGTTAAACGACATTATTATATATTATCAGCAATTCGCAGAAAGTGATTGTTAAATACTGTACATGTATCTGACTTAACCAGTAACATTTTTACTACGAACTTACTTAATATCATCGACCTTGTGCTGCTGGCCAGACATTTCCTTCATCTGTATGCATCCTGAGCCGCCGGTGAGGACGACTTACTTCCATGTCTCGGCAAACAAAAAAAGTTTCTAGTATTAATCATACAAAGCTCGTTTCGATGTGTTTAATTGTTTATGAGGACGACTTTTTTTACGACCACATGATTCGCGATGTGAGTGGGCGTCGGATATGAAAACTAATAACTTGAGAAGAAAACGAGATGTTGATCTGCTCACAGTTTAAACAAAAAATCGGCATCGTTTGCAGATATTTTCACCACAGTGTATAAGCAACAATCAGCCTTACCCAAAGTTTATGCAGTGCGTTTTGATCTCTGCAAATTCTTTACATTTTCGCGCATTGTTTTACTAAATTTGATGCAGCACAGCTACTATGGAATATAACAAATATGTGTGTGAAATCTTATGGGACTTAACTGCTAAAGTCATCAGTCCGTAAGTTTACACTACTTAACCTAAATTATCCTAAGGACAAACATACACACCCATGCTGAGGGAGGACTCGAACCTCCGCCGGGACCAGCCGCACATTCCATGACTGCAGCGCCCAAGACCGCACAGCTAATCCCGCGCGGATCCAGTGATCTATCGAGTGAAGATATGAGACTATAAGTCGTGCAAAAATCAAATCTTTTCGCCCAATAGTTCTCTTAATGTCGGATGATAAGTATTTCATAGCAGGTAGCAAGTCCGCATGGGCAGAAGCACGCATTTATTGCGTCCTTCCGTCGGCTATGAAACCCAAGAACTCGAGAACTGAAAGAGGTATTGTCGTACTCTTAAATATATATTTTCGTATATTGTCGTCAATGCGGTTCGTACGCGGGACCGTTGGCACGACGATCTAACGCTCTACCTTCTCACCCACGCGAGATCTACGATACAACTACTCACAGATACGCATTTCCCGTGCTCCCTATCTCTGGGGATACTTTTAATTACCGTTTTCTCATGTTGTACTGGACTACAGCGCACGGCACGAACTAAATCGTTGTTTTGGTTGAAGCCCTACGGACAGACAACGTTTGGTACCGGTCTGAGTGTCTGACATCTGCAGGTTTGGATGTCAGCACAGGCACCAAATGTTTGAAATGGCTCTGAGCACTGTGGGACGTAACGTCTATGCTCATCAGTCCCCTAGAACTTAGAACTACTTAAACCTAACTAACCTAAGGACATCACACACATCCATGCCCGAGGCAGGATTCGAACCTGCGACCGTAGCGGTCGCGCCGTTCCATACTGAAGCGCCTAGAACCGCTCGGCCACACCGACCGGCCACAGGCACCAGCATTTGAGCATTTGGCGAACAGTACAGGTATAACAAAATCCGCCCTGAGCACAGGATGCAAAGAGCACGTCTCTTGGTGCGAAAAGGCAAGGATCTTGCCGTCAACCGAGCGAGGTGGGGCAGTGGTTAGCACACTGGACTCGCATTCGGGAGGACGACGGTTCAATCCCGCGTCCGGCCATCCTGATCTGGTTTTCCGTGATTTCCCTAAATCGCGCCAGGTAAATGCCGGGATGGTTCCTTTGAAAGGGCACGGCCGACCTCCTTCCCCGTCCATCCCTAAACCGATGAGACCGATGACCTCGCAGTTTGGTCTCTTCCCCCAAAACAACCCAACCCCTCTTGCCGTAAGCGGTGATGGAAGGACTCTGCTGCAGGCATTCCCCGAGTGTGGGACTACTTTGACTCGAATGTACCGCGGCAATCTTTTTCAATAAACGACTCAAAGGCACCAAGAATGACATCAGAATTGGAACAAAAAAAGAAAAAATAGAAGTGGACTGTTTAGCTTTTGCAGACGATCTGGCAATAATTACAGAAAACGAAGAAATAGCTCAGAATTACTTGGAGAAACTACAAGAAGTTTCGGCCAGAGCTGGACTGCAGATTTCATTTGAAAAAACCGTGTATATCTCTAATCATAGAAATAACAAGAAAAATCTTATTACTAAATACGGCAATATTAAGAGAGTAGAAAAATTTAAGTATTTAGGTGAAATAATTCAAGTGAATGGTTTAGACAAGAGTGCAAACCAGGCGAGAGCAAGGAAAATGGAATTTGCTTTTCAAAAAACCAAAGACATATATAACAAAAAAAACATTTCGATTCAAGCTAAATTAAGACATTATAAAACTGTCATTAGACCAGAATGCCTGTATGCATCGGAGTGCCTAACTCTTAACAAAAAGGGGGAAATAGAAAACATGGAAAGGAAAGAAAGGAAAATTTTGAGAAAAATATTAGGACCGAGAAAGATTGGAGAAGAGTACAAGCTAAAGAGTAATAAGGAAATATACAAAACTATTGAGAAAGTGAGTGATGCAATGCGTAAACGCAGACTAACGTTTTATGGTCACCTGTCGAGGATGGATGGAAACAGACTAACAAGAAAAGTGTTTGAACATAGTAACAGGAACGAAAAAACCAACAATAAATGGATACAGATGGTGAAAAAGGATTCGGCCTATTTTAATGTCACCCGTGAGTCAATCAGGGACAGGAAAAAGTTTAGACAAATAGTGAACGAAATTAAGTGTTTTCCAGAAGAAACGAAACTAAAGAATAATAACAGGAAGTGGTCGGAAGAGCGGAGGAGGAACCATTCGAAAATGATGAGGAAATATTGGGAAGAGAGAAAAAAGATCAAAAAGCCGGCCAAGTGAATTGTTGAACGTGGTCCAAAGATGGCCGAAATCGAAAGAAGAAGAAACGAGACAGCGACGGGGAACCGCTGCAATACCTGCAAAAAGAAACAAAAAGTTGTGTAATTAACTTTATTCCTTCTAAGTGATACGAAAAACTTTACGACCACCTCGAGTTAATGCGCTAGACCCATCGGCGGACAGACCGGCAACGTATTAAGCCGTGAAATAGAATGGTGCGCTACGAGCGGACAGATTAACAGCGCGTTCGGAAGCCGTAAATGGCGCGTTGCCGACAGCGGCTGCTTTCACCGGTGATGGAGTGGAGGGCGCCAGCCTCGCGTGTCCAGAGGCACTCCAGGGCGACAGGCGTGGCGGCGCGGCGCGTGCCGGGTCAGCTGCTCCGAGCTAGATGGCTGGCTGGCCTCTCTGCTGCCCGGAAGAGGGGCTGCACCACTGCCAGGCGTTACGTCAACAGCCGTGTCTGATGCCGTCGTCCGATCCTGCCCACCCAGCCTAGCTACATACTGTCGTACGTCGCTGGAGCAGCCAAGTGTCCCAGATAATTACTGGACCAGCGGAAAAATGTTCCTATAGGAGCACAATGTTCCTATAGGAGCACAAAACTTGAGGACAATATTATGGAAAGGGAAGAGGATGTAGATGAAGACGAAATGGGAGATAAGATACTGCGTGAAGAGTTTGACAGAGCACTGAAAGACCTGAGTCGAAACAAGGCCCCGGGAGTAGACAACATTCCATTAGAACTAGTGATGGCCTTGGGAGAGCCAGTCATGACAAAACTCTACCATCTGGTGAGCAAGATGTATGAGACAGGCGAAATACCCTCAGACTTCAAGAAGAATATAATAATTCCAATCACAAAGAAAGCAGGTGTTGACAGATGTGAAAATTACCGAACCATCAGTTTAATAAGTCATGGCTGCAAAATACTAACGCGAATTCTTTACAGACGAATGGAAAAACTGGTAGAAGCGGACCTCGGGGAAGATCAGTTTGGATTCCGTAGAAATGTTGGAACACGTGAGGCAATACTAACCTTACGACTTATCTTAGAAGAAAGATTAAGAAAAGGCAAACCTACGTTTCTAGCATTTGTAGACTTAGAGAAAGCTTTTGACAATGTTAACTGGAATACTCTCTTTCAAATTCTGAAGATGGCAGGGGTAAAATACAGGGAGCGAAAGGCTATTTACAATTTGTACAGAAACCAGGTGGCAGTTATAAGAGTCGAGGGGCATGAAAGGGAAGCAGTGTTTGGGAAAGGAGTAAGACAGGGTTGTAGCCTCTCCCCGATGTTATTCAATCTGTATATTGAGCTAGCAGTAAAGGAAACAAAAGTAAAATTTGGAGTAGGTATTAAAATTCATGTAGAAGAAGTAAAAACTTTGAGGTTCGCCGACGACATTGTAATTCTGTCAGAGACAGCAAAGGACTTGGAAGAGCAGTTGAACGGAATGGACAGTGTCTTGAAAGGAGGATATAAGATGAACATCAACAAAAGCAAAACGAGGATAATGGAATGTAGTCAAATTAAATCGGGTGATGCTGAGGGAATTAAATTAGGAAATGAGACACTTAAAGTAGTAAAGGAGTTTTGCTATTTGGGGAGCAAAATAACTGATGATGGTCGAAGTAGAGAGGATATAAAATGTAGACTGGCAATGGCAAGGAAATCGTTTCTGAAGAAGAGAAATTTGTTAACGTCGAGTATAGATTTAAGTGTCAGGAAGTCGTTTCTGAAAGTATTTGTATGGAGTGTAGCCATGTATGGAAGTGAAACATGGACGATAACTAGTTTGGACAAGAAGAGAATAGAAGCTTTCGAAATGTGGTGCTACAGAAGAATGCTGAAGATAAGGTGGGTAGATCACGTAACTAATGAGGAGGTATTGAATAGGATTGGGGAGAAGAGAAGTTTGTGGCACAACTTGACTAGAAGAAGGGATCGGTTGGTAGGACATGTTTTGAGGCATCAAGGGATCACAAATTTAGCATTGGAGGGCAGCGTGGAGGGTAAAAATCGTAGAGGGAGACCAAGAGATGAATACACTAAGCAGATTCAGATGGATGTAGGTTGCAGTAGGTACTGGGAGATGAAGAAGCTTGCACAGGATAGAGTGGCATGGAGAGCTGCATCAAACCAGTCTCAGGACTGAACACCACAACAGCAGGAGCACAAAAACATACGAATATGTTACTATTTATTCAAAAGGCTCTGACTGAAAAGTGGGGTACCACCTGCCTCATTCACCTTGTAAGACGTGTATATTTGTATTCTCTATTGTCAAACCACAATTTATGAAAGATGTTTATATTGTATTAATAGGACTAAGCAGGAATAATTAATATTTGTCATGAAACATCCTCGCAGATTAAAATTGTGTGCCGGACAGAGACTCGAACTCGAGACCTTTGCCTTTCGCGGGCAAGTGCTCTACCATCTGAGCTACCGAAGCACGACTCACGCCCGGTCCTCACAGCTTTACTTCTGCCAGTATCTCGTCTCCTACCTTCCAAACTTTACAGAAGCTCTCCTGCGAACCTTGCAGAACTAGCACTCCTGAAAGAAAGGATACTGCGGAGACATGGCTTAGCCACAGCCTGGGGGATGTTTCCAGAATGAGAGCTTCTGTAAAGTTTGGAAGGTAGGAGACGAGGTACTGGCAGAAGTGAAGCTGTGAAGACGGGGCGTGAGTCGAGCTTCGGTAGCTCAGATTGTAGCCGACACGGTAGCTCAGCGTGTTCGGTGAGAGGATTAAATACCCTCTGTAATAAAAAAAGTGAGTTAATCGATCAACAACGAACTTAAAACGGAAGTCTTACGACGTCCGCCCCGACCAGATACAACGAACGAAAGCGAACAAAATGAGATTAAAAAAATAATAATAAATAAAATTAAAAAAAAAGTTGGTAGAGCACTTGCCCGCGAAAGGCGAAGGTGCCGAGTTAGAGTCTCGGTCCGGCACACTGTTTTAATCTGCCAGGAAGTTTCATATCAGCGCACACTCCACTGCAGAGTGAAAATCTCATTCTGGAATATTTGTTGTGTTGGAAATAATTGTGGTAGCAGGGAATGTCTGCACCAAAGTATTGTTGGCAAGAGAGACAGCACATTGATATAATATTAAAAAGGGCGGGGGAGACCGCGTATGGATACATTTTAAGAAAAGAGCGGGAAAGACCGCGCATTGATACATTTTGTAATGGTAGCAGGGATTGTCTGCAGCAGAAAGCATTGTTGGCAGGAGAGACCGCACTTTAGCTTTCGTAGGAAGTCAGTAGTATGCGAGATGTGAAGCGAGTCGTAGCAGGTCTGAAGCGAGAGGTTGAGAGGAGCTGTTCTATGTAGGCTGTTTAGGTTTTTATGTTGATAACGCCATGTAGCGCTCTATATGAAAATCACTGACTGTGCTGTGTGCAGTCTGTGGCTGGTTTGCATTGTTGGAAGCTGCTATTGTAGTGTTGGGCAGCTGGATGTGAACAACGCGTAGCGCTGCGCAGTTGGAGGTGAGCCGCCAGCAGTGGTGGATGTGGGGAGAGAGATGGCGGAGTTTTGAGAGCGGAGGATCTGGGCGTGTGTCCATCAGAGACAGTAAATTTGTAAGAATGGATGTCATGAACTGATATATATATTATGACTTTTGAACACTATTAAGGTAAATACATTGTTTGTTCTCCATCAAAATCTCTCATTTGCTAACTATGCCTATCAGTAGTTAGTGCCTTCAGTAGTTTGAATCTTTTATTTAGCTGGCAGTAGTGCGCTCGCTGTATTGCAGTAGTTTGAGTAACGAAGATTTTTGTGAGGTAAGTGATTCATGAAAGGTATAGGTTATTGTTAGTCAGGGCCATTCTTTTGTAGGGATTATTGAAAGTCAGATTGCGTTGGGCTAAAAGTACTGTGTGTCAGTTTAGGCACAGTCATGTATAATTTTTCTAAGGGACGTGCCTGCCAGCCACCAGCTATGATTTGCAAGAGATTATAAACGCATGTACAGAGACATCAGCTAACTATTATCATAAGAGGAACTAATATTATTGAATTTTTTTTGAGAAACTCAAGACTACTGAAGGTATCTTTGCGCAATGCTAGTTGTAACATTATTGTAAAAATTAAGTCCCATCGAACGTTTGTAAAATCATTTCATTCAGAATATAATTAATTTTTCCCAGCAGTATTGCATTTCTGATTACAATCCATTCCAAAAAACATCAACGTAAAACTTTGCTAAATTTTATTGTTGTCAAGAAAAAGTTTAACTATGAATTACGTAACATCAGTCAAATTACTTAAAGAATAACGTCAGCTTTGCTATTAACGAATAACGTCAGCTTGGCTATTAAAGAATAACGTCAGCTTTGGTAATAAATAGAGCCACTTATTATGACAGCCCAGCAGCAGGTAATAGCGTATAGTAAACCAGAGTAAGTATATTCATGTCGCAGTTCGATATAGCAGTCAGATGGCGATCCAGTAACAGTAAAAAAGGTAAGGAACAGTTTTGGGTTATTGCAGATAACGACTGAGGACCACGACGACGACACATTCTATGTTTCGTCGAAATAATCAGAAAATCACTTTTAATAAGCAGCAATTAAATTTGTATTGGAAGACTGAGAAAGAGAATAAATTTCAAAGGGAAGATGTCAATTGTTACTATTAAGCAAGAGGTAGATATCCTAAGGGAAGGTTTCAAAGGTTATTGTAAAAGGGAAGGTTGCGTAACAAAAGAGAGATATAGAGGAGACGGGAAGGTTTCCACCTTCCTCAACATCCTTACAAATTAAAGTTTTTGGCACCCAAACATACTAGCGTTCTTTTGAACGTGCAATTGACCTTATACTCCCGCAATCTCCCCTGACAATAACGCAATCACACCCCTAGTCGATCGTCATAAGTCGCTCATACCCATACACTCCCAGTTGTTCTTTCTCACTCATTTATTCCGCTCGACACATTTTCATCATATCACTGTGTCTCTCTGTCACAGCCATAGACCCCTTCGTTTTGTCCTACTACCACACTCTCCTGTCACTATGTCCCACTTGCTCTCCGTCATTGTTAATATCTCATCCCTTCTTTCCTACTGCTGCTGCCTCATCTCACTCTCACTATCTCTCTCCTCCTCAGTGTCATTGTCATACACTCTGTCCCTCGTTATCACTGACTCTTACCGCTTCCACTTCCTCTTTATTCGTTCGTCCCCGCCTCCTAACCCTTCGCACTGTCTCCTTCACCCGTTTCTTAGCACTGTTCTGTCACTGTCAACTTTGTTCCACTGCCATCGTGTTCCCTCTTTCTCACTCACACGGTCATTGTCTCCTTCACTCCTTCTGTCCTTCCGTGACACAGCCACTATCTACTACCTTCCAGTATGTGTTACACTACTGGCCATTAAAATTCCCACACCACGAAGATGACGTGCTACAGACACGAAATTTAGCAAACGGGAAGAAGATGCTGTGATATGCAAATGATTAGCTTTTCAGAGCATTCTGACAAGGTTGGCGCCGGTGGCGACACCTACAGCGTGCTGACATGAGGAAAGTTTCCAACCGATTTCTCATACACAAACAGCAGTTGACCGGCGTTGCCTGGTGAAACGTTGTTGTGACGCCTCGTGTAAGGAGGAGAAATGCGTACCATCACGTTTCCGACTTTGATAAATGTCGGATTGTAGCCTATCGCGATTGCGGTTTATCGTATCGCGACATTGCTGTTCGCGTTGGTCGAGATGCAATGACTGTTAACAGAATATGGAATCGGTGGGTTCAGGAGGGTAATACGGAACGCCGTGCTGGAGATGACATCCATCTTATCCGTATGGCTGTAACGGATCGTGCAGCCACGTCTCGATCCCTGAGTCAGCAGATTGCGACGTTTGCAAGACAACAACCATCCGCACGAACAGTTCGACCACGTTTGCAGCAGCATGGACTATCAGCTCGGAGACCACGGCTGCGGTTACCGTCGACGCTGAATCACAGACAGGAGCGGCTGCGATAGCTTACTGAACGACGAACTAGGATGCACGAATGGCGAAACGCCGTTTTTTCGGATGAATATAGGTTCTGTTTACAGCATCGTGATGATCGCATCCGTGTTTGGCGACATCACGGTGAACTCACATTGGAAGCGTGTATTCGTCATCCCCATACTGGCGTATCACCCGGCGTGATGGTATGGTTACACGTCTCGGTCACCTCTTATTCTCATTGACGGCACTTTGAACAGTAGACGTTACATTTCAGATGTGTAGCGACCCGTGGCTCTACCCTTCATTCGATCCCTGCGAAACCATACATTTCAGCAGGATAATGCACGACCGCATGTTGCAGATCCTGTACGGGCCTTTCTGGATACAGAAAATGTTCGACTGCTGCCCTGGCCAGCACATTCTCCAGATCTATCACCAATTGAAAACGTCTGGTCAGTGGTGGCCCAGCAACTGGCTCGTCACAATACGCGTTACTACTCTTGATGAACTGTGGTATCGTGTTGAAGCTGCATGGGCAGCTGTACCTGTACACGCCATCCAAGCTGTATTTGACTCAATGCCCAGGCGTATCAAGGCCGTTATTACGGCCAGAGGTGGTTGTTCTGGGTACTGATTTCTCAGGATCTATGCACCCAAATTGCGTGAAAATGTAATCACATGTCAGTTATAGTATAATATATTTGTCCAATGAATACCTTTTTATCATCCGCATTTCTTCTTGGTGTAGCAATTTTAATGGCCAGTAGTGTACTTCGCCGTACCGTTGCCACGGCCACTGTCTTCTCGTCTCTCAGAAAAAAAGCTCGACTATGCTCTCACGCCAAAACTTTTGGGAACATTTTTAAAGGTGCTGCGTAATGTGGAATGAGGCAGCTGTTACCCCCGTTTTCAATCAGAATCTTTTAAATAAACAGTATCATATTCGCATTTTTGTTCTACGACAGCAGCATTTTTCTGCTGCTTCCTTTGTTTTCCGTGCTGCAGGAGAGCATCTGATTTATACAAAAAGAGCTTTAGAGGTTAGCATAACTCTCATAGTTATCTGAAATCTGGTAGGACATGTTCTGAGGCATCAAGGGATCACCAATTTAGTATTGGAGGGCAGCGTGGAGGGTAAAAATCGTAGAGGGAGACCAAGAGATGAATACACCAAGCAAGGTCAGAAGGATGTAGATTGCAGCAGGTACTGGGAGATGAAGAAGCTTGCACGGGATAGACTAGCATGGAGAGCTGCATCAAACCAGTCTCAGGACTGAAGACCATACAACACAACATCTGAAATTTAAATAACGCGAAACTAATTATACACCCGAGTCCGGATTTACGTGCACAAAAATGTTGCTTGTGCTTCAGTACCACAATATAGGGTTCCCAGAACGCTCCCAATGATAATGGAGACACTTTACACAATATTTCTCCGTGCTAGTTTATAAACATTGTTTTCGCCTCATATCGGATTTTACTTGGGTATTGTATGCAAGTGGGTCGACTTTGAACCCCTCTATTTCGGAAAAGATAAACAGAACAAGAAAAGTTTCAAGATTTTTCGACATTGCGATCTTAGGAATATATCGTAAGCATTTCAGCCGTCTTCTGTATTTATCCGTCTTTGAATCTTCGACTGGTTCTTGGTCCGCTATTGACGACGGAAATGTAGTAAAAAGGTCATTTTAGTGAGGTTTGGCGTGGAATTGTCCATGAATAATGGTACCTCCGTAAGTGTCATCAAGCCAAACATAGACCACATCAATTGCAAAAAGAGCCAACAGATATGCTCCATTTGCCTAAGCAGGAGGAAGTGTGTGATTTTCATACTTTGATGCTGTACTGTATAATAGAGGCAAAAGGGAATACAAACGTCTCAAAAATGAGATCGACAGAAAGTGCAAAATGGCTAAGCAGGGATGGCTAGAGGACAAATGTAAGGATGTAGAGGCTTATCTCACTAGGGGTAAGATAGATACTGCCTACAGGAAAATTAAAGAGACCTTTGGAGAGAAGAGAACCACTTGTATGAATATCAAGAGCTCAGATGGCTACCCAGTTCTAAGCAAAGAAAGGTGGAAGGAGTATATAGAGGGTTTATACAAGGGCGATGTACTTGAGGATAATATTATGGAAATGGAAGAGGATGTAGATGAAGATGAAATGGGAGATAAGATACTGCGTGAAGAGTTTGACAGAGCACTGAAAGACCTGAGTCGAAACAAGGCCCCGGGAGTAGACAACATTCCATTAGAACTACTGATGGCCTTGGGAGAGCCAGTCATGACAAAACTCTACCATCTGGTGAGCAAGATGTATGAGACAGGCGAAATACTCTCAGACTTCAAGAAGAATATAATAATTCCAATACCAAAGAAAGCGGGTGTTGACAGATGTGAAAATTACCGAGCTATCACTTTAATAAGTCACATCTGCAAAATACTAACGCGAATTCTTTACAGACGAATGGAAAAACTGGTAGAAGCGGACCTCGGGGAAGATCAGTTTGGACTCCGTAGAAATGTTGGAACACGTGAGGCAATACTAACCTTACGACTTATCTTAGAAGAAAGATTAAGAAAAGGAAAACCTACGTTTCTAGCATTTGTAGACTTAGAGAAAGCTTTTGACAACGTTAACTGGAATACTCTCTTTCACATTCTGAAGGTGGCAGGGGTAAAATACAGGGAGCGAAAGGCTATTTACAATTTGTACAGAAACCAGATGGCAGTTATAAGAGTCGAGGGGCATGAAAGGGAAGCAGTGGTCGGGAAAGGAGTGAGACAGGGTTGTAGCTTCTCCCCGATGTTATTCAATCTGTATATTGAGCAAGCAGTAAAGGAAACAAAAGAAATATTCGGAGTAGGTATTAAAATTCATGGAGAAGAAGTAAAAACTTTGAGGTTCGCCGATGACATTGTAATTCTGTCAGAGACAGCAAAGGACTTGGAAGAGCAGTTGAACGGAATGGACAGTGTCTTGAAAGGAGGATATAAGGTGAACATCAACAAAAGCAAAACGAGGATAATGGAATGTAGTCAAATTAAATCGGGTGATGCTGAGGGGATTAGATTAGGAAATGAGACACTTAAAGTAGTAAAGGAGTTTTGCTATTTAGGGAGTAAAATAACTGATGATGGTCGAAGTAGAGAGGATATAAAATGTAGACTGGCAATGGCAAGGAAATCGTTTCTGAAGAAGAGAACTTTGTTAACATCGAGTATAGATTTAAGTGTCAGGAAGTCGTTTCTGAAAGTATTTGTATGGAGTGTAGCCATGTATGGAAGTGAAACATGGACGATAACCAGTTTGGACAAGAAGAGAGTAGAAGCTTTCGAAATGTGGTGCTACAGAAGAATGCTGAAGGTAAGGTGGGTAGATCACGTAACTAATGAGGAGGTATTGAATAGGATTGGGGAGAAGAGAAGTTTGTGGCACAACTTGACTAGAAGAAGGGATCGGTTGGTAGGACATGTTTTGAGGCATCAAGCGATCACAAATTTAGCATTGGAGGGCAGCGTGGAGGGTAAAAATCGTAGAGGGAGACCAAGAGATGAATACACTAAGCAGATTCAGAAGGATGTAGGTTGCAGTAGGTACTGGGAGATGAAGAAGCTTGCACAGGATTGAGTAGCATGGAGGGCTGCATCAAACCAGTCTCAGGACTGAAGACCACAACAACAACAAGACGATCCTTCTATTGCGTATAGTAATGATCCCTATCCCAAGGAATATCCAAAACAATTGACCCTACCGTTTTATCACCAATAGAACCTGAGGTATGAGCACAGGCAAATCCCGTTTTCATGCGTGGTTTTTTGGAACACATTACGTACGCATGCTGTCGCATGCATACCTATGAACGTGTACTCCGGTTACGTTTTTAAGAAGAGCCGTCAAACAGGACGGATATCTTCAGGACTACATCGCAGGCGTCAGTCTGCGGTAGAATAAGGGATTGTCATTTGTGATCGCATATTGAGCACGCAGGACAAATCCCTTAGGAGACATGACACTAATACCGCAGTGTAATACATACACACACGACACTCCAGTTCAGCTTGTGTTATACTCTGCGACAGCAGTATTCGAAGCGCCCAGCAAGCTACACTTCTGAATACAATATCGGACGAGTGTGAGTAATATCGTTTCTACCTATTTGTAACCTACGAGGCGTATTCCAAAACTATTGTCATAAACAATAATCTCATGGGAAAAGATTTTTATTGACTGTAATATTTTACTGTCTATCTACTTTAGTTTCCTACATAATTGCCGTTCACATCTATACACTTTCGGTAACGCTGCAAACAGCTTCTTTAAACCTTCTGCATTAGAAGTCTCCCGCCTGGGAACTGAACCAGTTGGTAACGCCAGTTGATCGTCGTGCTGAAATCCTTGTCCACCCAACCGCTTTTTCAATTGCAATAAGGAGGAAATAGTCGCTCTGTGCAAGGTCAGGACTGTACGGCTAGTGGTCAAAAACTGCCTAACCAAAATCTTGTATCTTCTCCTTGGCTTTGGCTGCGACTTGAAGGCGTGCGTTCCCGTGAAGCAGGATTACGCCAGACGACAATTTCCCACGGCGTCGATTTTGTATCACACGTGTCAGTTCGGTTACCGTATCACAGTATACGTCACCTGTAATTGTGAACTCAAAATTCATGAAATCAATCAAAAGGACGCTCTTTTCACCCCAAAAAACCGCAGTTACCGCTTTCCTATTCGAGGACGGGGACTGTGTGACGCCGGAAATGCATATCCTCCTATTTCCATCTATTGTACTATAATTTGTTTTCCTTATTTTTGTTACCTGAATATATGACATTTCTGTGTCTTTACATATTGTAATTGTTTTACTATTTGTATATATATATTTATGCATTTATGTCGATGTGTAATTGGTTTGTTTCGTAAATATTATTTGTATTTTTACGCTGGGTCTTGCCTAGGGAAAACTACTATCGAACGATTACATCGATAGGTCGTGTGAAGAATCAAAGTGTGTAGGATCTTTGGTAGTGTTAACTCTGCCGCGTGGAGCGCGGGCAGAGCATGAAAGAGTCTGGCGGGAGTAACAAGTGGAGCAGGTGTGTGGTGTGAAGCTCCCGCAAGTTGCCGCGCTTTCAGGGTTTGGCAGCAAGTAATTGCGCTCGACTTGCGATGATAGTTTCTGACATGGTGTCGCGGACGGGAAGCATTAGCTGGCGCACATCAAGAGCCCGTTTCGTCTGGTGACCGTGTCGAGAAGAAGGCGCGCCAACATCGAGCTTCTGCAACAGCGACGGCCGACAATGAGTGACTGTCGCCACATCCTCGATCGACGGCTTCAAACCTTCAATCAACCAACAAGGAAGACTGGAAGCACGTTAAGTTTTAGAACTGTATGGCAGACCTCAGCTTTTCAAACTTTTAAAATTGTTGCATCACAAAATTACAGCTACTTAGCATGAACCTTTGTTGCTCATTGTCCCAATTGCATTACCAAGCAGGGTCCCTTCCTTTTCGGAAATGAACCCGAGTGTCGTTGAAATTCAAACGCCAGCATAATTCCATTTCACTGCTTTAATTTCAAAGTTCAGTTAAAGTATTCATAGCTGGCTACAATAGTTAGATTACACAAACGCAAATTAAGAGTGCGAGTTTTGTTACGATATTTTAGCTTACCTGTGACTGCAGCTCATCTTGGTACGTACTAAATTTTACTATTGTTAATTGTTCAGAATCATTTAATTCAAGTTCAAAGTTAAATCTCTTATTTCTAAATTGTGTAGATTCAAGTAGCTTTTGAAATGATTGTTGAGGTAGTCCAAGACTAACCGTATTTTACTGAATTTCGATGTGCTTCAGAAAGAAAGCTCACTATTAACTTTAGTCACTAAATTAACTTTCGATTTTCCGGTTTTATTAATTCTTTTGCTAAATTAAGTGTAGCGAAATTTATTACTTCTGACAAACTTTCAGTTTTCACACTACACTTGTCAACCTTCAGTTGCCACGCTTCTAGTGCTAATTATATGTGTAATAATCTTTCTTTTTCAGTTACTATAGTAATTGTCCTTAGGACTGGCGACCGTAATTTCCCCCAAATCTCAAATATCTAATTACCGCTAGTTAATTGTTAACGTAACGGCCGCACATTTACTTTCTTTATTAACTTTACCCCTTTTCAGAATTAATTTCCACCAGTTTTATTTGCATGTTTCCTTTTATTAAGATGTAACCCTTTCCTCCCTCTTTACCGACGGATTAACTTCGGTGACGATTGCTTTTTCCCAAATTTCCATTAGGTACACGCGGTTTAATTTTTCACTGTCATTAAGGTCGATAAGTGAGGGGGAGGTTACAACTGATTAAACTTTTTTTCGTTTGGTTGACCTTGAGTGGCGCCACTGCATTCCCTGATGTTCCGATTCTGCGCTGCAGTACAATATTCTTGTCTCATGGCCAGTAACAACACGGAAAAACATATGATCTCCATCCTGTATATAGCACTCGATAAACTGTCGTGCAGTTCGCATTCTTTGCTCTCTGTGCTCATCACTGAGCGTTTCTGGAAACCATCTCGCACACAGTTTGTGATATTCAAGCTATGCAGTGAGAATCCTGTGAACTGAGGTTCGAGCAACGTTTTAGAATTCATTAGCCAGACGAATAATCGTAAGCAGCCGATCATTTCGAAGTTTTTCGTTCACTTGATCAACGCTGTTGCCGATTTGAATACCGGGCCTGCCACTCCGCTGTCCATCGTGAACATTTGTACGGCCGTGCTGAGATTCTTGAGACAATTTTCCAACTTGGCCCTCATTATTTCAGGTCCATACACTAGACGTAACTCAGGATGGATTCCAGCAGCTGAAGATCCTTTTGCCGGCAAAAATCTGATCAGAAGGCGCACTTCACAAATGGCGGGATCTACGATATTCTCGGGCATTGCGATCTGCTCTCGCCTTCTGCCATATTATTGAATCAAACCATCAACACAATACTTTCCCAAAGCGCTGATGCATGAAACTTAATTCAGGCATACTTTTAGTGTTTGGAATATTTCTCCTAGTTTTTTGAAGGGGGAGGGTATGTTCATTTACATCTACATCGACGTGATTACTCTGCTATTCACAATAAACTTCCTGGCAGAGGGTTCAATGAACCACCTTCAAGCTGTCTCTCTATCGTTCCACTCTCGAACGGCGAACGGGGAAAACGAGCACTTAAATGTTTATCTGCGAGCCCTGATTTCTCTTATTTTCTCGCGATGATAATTTCTCCCTATGTAGGTGGGTGCCAACAGAATGTTTTCGCAATCGGAGGAGAAAACTGGTGATTGAAATTTCATGAGAAAGTCCCATCGCAACGAAAAATGCCTTTGTTTCACTGATTGCCACTCCAATTCACGGATCATGTCTGTGGCACTATCTCCCATAATTCGCGATAATACAAAACGAGCTTCCCTTCTTTGTACTTTTTCGATCTCATCCGTCAGTCCCACCTGATGCGGATCCCACACCGCACAACAATACTCCAGAATAGGGCGGACAAGCGTGGTGTAAACAGTCTCTTTAGTAGACCTGTTGCACTTTCTAAGTGTTCTACGAATGAATCACAGTCTTTAGTTGGCTCTACCCACAACATTATCTATGTAATCGTTCCAATTTGGGGTATTTGTAATTGTAAACCCTAAATATTTGGTTGAATTTGTAGCCTTCAGATTTGTGACACTTATCACGTAATCGAAATTTAGCTGATTTCTTTTGTGTCGAGGTCCGATGAACCAGCCAGTCTGTGGATGGTATTTTGGCGATTTTCCATCTGCCTCGGCGAATGCAGGCTGGTTCCCCTTATTGCGCCCGAGTTACACTATGTCGGCGATCGCTGCGCAAACAAGTTCAAATGGTTCAAATGGTTCTGAGTACTATGGGACTTAACTTCTGAGGTCATCAATCCCCTAGAACTTAGAACTACTTAAACCTAACTAACCTAAGGACATCACACACATCCATGCCCGAGGCAGGATTCGAACCTGCGACCGTAGCGGTCGCGCGGTTCCAGACTGTAGCGCCTAGAACCGCTCGGCCACCACGGCCGGCCAAATAAGTTCTCCACGTACGCGTACATCACCATTACTTTACCACACAAACATAGGGGTTACACTCGTCTGGTGTGAGATGTTCCCTGGGAACTCCACCGGGGGCCGCACCGCATAATAACCGTGGGTTCGGTGTGGGGCGGCGGAGGGGTGGACTGCGGTAGTCGTCGTGGGGTTGTGGACCACCGCGGCTGCGGCGGGGACGGAGCCTCTCCGTCGTTTCTAGGTCCCTAGTTAACATACAATACAATACAATACAATACAAGCAACAGGAGAACTGACCTTTTGCAGAAACACGACGTATATCTACTGAGAAACGTTTTGTTCACTACATTTCCAGTCAAATCAGTGATCCTGGAACGTTGCATTCCTGTATGGATCGCTGTACGTATTTAACGTACCAAATGAGCCACCACAACAGTAGCTGAAGGGCAACCACGCAGATCTGATAATAAAACTTCAAAACCAATAAAGCTGTTTCTAAGAAGAAACCAATCCCACTATTGTTGCTACATCTGAGGCACAAACGGCAAGAATCTTGAACATATTCGTTTTTGAAGCAGAAGTAGTTACATTTACAAAAATATTCGTGCATTGGCAAGTCGAGTGATGTGTAAAATGGTGCTAATCGTTAGACTTCACACAAAACTGCTATGTGTCCATGGATCTGCCTGTCGTAGAGCAGACAGCAACAGAAAAACATGCTTGTCATGGATGACATTGGTCTTTACATTCTTTTGGTGTCATCGGTATAAGCTGTAGTTATACACATATTCGAAAATTTTTCTTTATTCATAAATTGTACGAGGGCAGTTCAATAAGTAATGCAACACATTTTTTTTCTCGGCCAATTTTGGTTGAAAAAACCGGAAAATTCTAGTGGAATATTTTCAAACATTCCCGCTTCGTCTCGTATAGTTTCATTGACTTCCGACTGGTAGCAGCACTGTACGGAGCTGTTAAAATGGCGTCTGTAACGGATGTGCGTTGCAAACAACGGGCAGTGATCGAGTTTCTTTTGGCGGAAAACCAGGGCATTTCAGATATTCATAGGCGCTTGCAGAATGTCTACGGTGATCTGGCAGTGGACAAAAGCACGGTGAGTCGTTGGGCAAAACGTGTGTCATCATCGCCGCAACGTCAAGCAAGACTGTCTGATCTCCCGCGTGCGGGCCGGCCGTGCACAGCTGTGACTCCTGCAATGGCGGAGTCACCATCAAACAACTCAGTGCTCAACTTGACATCTCTGTTGGTAGTGCTGTCACAATTGTTCACCAGTTGGGATATTTAAAGGTTTGTTCCCGCTGGGCCCATCGTTGTCTAACCGAACACCATGAAGAGCAAAGGAGAACCATCTGTGCGGAATTGCTTGCTCGTCATGTGGCTGAGGGTGACAATTTCTTGTGAAAGATTGTTACAGGCGATGAAACATGGGTTCATCACTTCGAACCTGAAACAAAACGGCAATCAATGGAGTGGCGCCACACCCACTCCCCTACCAAGAAAAAGTTTAAAGCCATACCCTCAGCCGGTAAAGTCACGGTTACAGTCTTCTGGGACGCTGAAGGGGTTATTCTGTTCGATGTCCTTCCCCATGGTCAAACGATCAACTCTGAAGTGTATTGTGCTACTCTTCAGAAATTGAAGAAACGACTTCAGCGTGTTCGTAGGCACAAAAATCTGAACGAACTTCTCCTTCTTCATGACAGCGCAAGACCTCACACAACTCTTCGCGCCCGAGAGGAGCTCACAAAACTTCAGTGGACTGTTCTTCCTCATGCACCCTACAGCCCCGATCTCGCACCGTCGGATTTCCATATGTTTGGCCCAATGAAGGACGCAATCCGTGGGACGCACTACGCGGATGATGAAGAAGTTATTGATGCAGTACGACGTTGGCTCCGACATCGACCAGTGGAATGGTACCGTGCAGGCATACAGGCCCTCATTTCAAGGTGGCGTAAGGCCGTAGCATTGAATGGAGATTACGTTGAAAAATAGTGTAGCTAAAAGATTGGGGAATAACCTGGTGTATTTCAATGCTGAATAAAACAACCCCTGTTTCAGAAAAAAAATGTGTTGCATTACTTATTGAACTGGACAGGTGAGATTAGGCTGTTTTCACATTTGTTTCGATATCATTCACGTCTCTCGATAACCTACTAACACTTAAAAGGCAAAAATGAAATAACTATTTCGTTAGTTAAGTACAAAAATTATTATACTGAGGTGATAAAAGTAATGGGATAGCAATATGCATGCCGGGATGGTTCCTTTGAAAGGGCACGGCCGACTTGCTTGCCCGTTCTTCCCTTATCCGATGAGACCGATGACCTCGCTGTCTGGCCTATTTCCCCAAAACAACCCAAGCAATATGCTTGCACAACGGTGGTGACAGTATAGTGTACACAAGGTATAAAAGGGCACTGCATTGACGAAGCTTTCATTTGCACTCTGGTGATTCATGCGAAAAGCGTTCCGGCGTGATTGTGGCCGCACGGCGAGAATTAATAGACTTCGAACGCTGAATGGTAATTGGAACTAAGACAATTGGGACATTCTATTTATGAAATCGTTAGGCATTGAATAAGAAGAGATCCACAGTGTGCGGACAGTATCAAGTTTCAGTTGTTACCTCTCACCACGGACAACACCGTGGCCAACGGCCTTCACTTAACGTTCGGAAGCAGCGGCTTTTGCGTAGAGTTGTCGGTGCTAACAGACAAGCAACCCTGCGTGAAATAACCGCGGAAATCAATATTGGAAGTACGATGAACGTATCCGTTAGGACGGTCCGATGAAATCTGACGGTATTGGGCAATGGCAGCAGGCGACGGACGCGAGAGCCTTTGCTAACAGCGTGATATCACCTGCCACACCTCCCCTGGGCTCCTGGCCACGCCATTTGGACCCTAGACGACCGGAAGACTGTTGCGTGGTCGGATGAGTCGCGATTTCAGTTGGTAAGAGCTGGTGGTAGGGTTCGGGTGTGGAACAGACCCCACGAAGCCACGGAGCGAAGTTGTCAACAACGTACTGTGCAAGATGGAGGTGGCTCCATCATGGTATGGGTTGTGTTTGCATGGAATCGACTCGGTCCTCTGGTCCGACTGGACCGATCATAGACTGGAAATGGTTTTTTTCGGTTACTTGAAGACCGTTTGTAGCCACTCATGGGCTCCATGTTCCCAAACGACAATGGAATTTTTATGGAGAAAGAGTGCCGCGTCACCTGACCACAATTGTTTGCGATCGTTCAAAGAAGATTCTGGGAAATTCGACAGAATGATTCGGTCTCCAAGATCTCTGCTTTCTCGCCGCTGGAGAACCTAATGTCGCTCCAATTTCCAGTTGTTGTTGTTGTGGTCTTCAGTCCTGAGACTGGTTTGATGCAGCTCTCCATGCTACTCTATCCTGTGCTAGCTTCTTCATCTCCCAGTACCTACTGCAACCTACATCATTCTGAATCTGCTTAGTGTATTGATCTCTTGGTCTCCCTCTACGATTTTTACCCTCCACGCTGCCCTCCAATGCTAAATTTGTGATCCCTTGATGCCTCAAAACGTGTCCTACCAACCGATCCCATCTTCTTGTCAAGGTGTGCCACAAATTTCTCTTCTCCCCAATCCTATTCAATACCTCCTCATTAGTTACGTGATCTACCCACCTTATCTTCAGCATTCTTCTGTAGCACCACATTTCGAAAGCTTCTATTCTCTTCTTGTCCAAACTGGTTATCGTCCATGTTTCACTTCCATACATGGCTACACTCCATACAAATACTTTCAGAAACGACTTCCTGACACTTAAATCTATACTCGATGTTAACAAATTTCTCTTCTTCAGAAACGATTTCTTTGCCATTGCCAGTCTACATTTTATATCCTCTCTACTTCGACCATCATCAGTTATTTTACTCCCTAAATAGCAAAACTCCTTTACTACTTTAAGTGTCTCATTTCCTAATCTAATCCCCTCAGCATCACCCGATTTAATTTCACTACATTCCATTATCCTCGTTTTGCTTTTGTTGATGTTCATCTTATATCCTCCTTTCAAGACACTGTCCAATCCGTTCAACTGCTCTTCCAAGTCCTTTGCTGTCTCTGACAGAATTATAATGTCATTGGCGAACCTCAAAGTTTTTATTTCTTCTCCATGACTTTTAATACCTACTCCGAATTTTTCTTTTGTTTCCTTTACTGCTTGCTCAATATACAGATTGAATAACATCGGGGAGAGGCTACAACCCTGTCTCACTCTTTTCCCAACCACTGCTTCCCTTTCATGCCCCTCGACTCTTATAACTGCCACCTGGATTCTGTACAAATTGTAAATAGCCTTTCGCTCCCTGTATTTTACCCCTGCCACCTTCAGAATTTGAAAGAGAGTATTCCAGTTAACGTTGTCATAAGCTTTCTCTAAGTCTACAAATGCTAGAAACGTAGGTTTGCCTTTTCTTAATCTTTCTTCTAAGGTAAGTCGTAAGGTTAGTATTGCCTCACGTGTTCCAACATTTCTACGGAATCCAAACTGATCTTCCCCGAGGTCCGCTTCTACCAGTCTAATTTGCAGATAGTTACAATTTTCATGGCCGTTAGTGTCGTCATTGTTTACTTTAGATTGTGCTAATACCGTGTAACATGGTCGTGCGCTTCTAGGCGCTGCAGTCTGGATCGGCGAGGCCGCTACGGTCGCAGGTTCGAATCCTTCCTCGGGCATGGATGTGTGTGATGTCCTTAGGTTAGTTAGGTTTAAGTATTCTAAGTTCTAGGGGACTAATGACCTCAGAAGTTGAGTCCCATAGTGCTCAGAGCCAATACCGTGTAACACAAACTCTAGGCTTGCTAATGGCCTCAATTCCGCCACAAAAAGCGTCCGCAAGTTTATTCAGGTATGCCATTCCAGGCACTTATCGGCCTTCTTATCCCGTGTACTTGGAATGCTGCAGGGATGTTGGATTCGTACGTTTCATCCGCTGTTCTTCATAGTGCCAGATATTTTCTGTGGCATTACGAGTGGGTGATGTAGGGTGTCTGAGTCTTTGAGAAAGCAAAATGGTACTATACAGCCCATTCAAATGTCATCCTGAAATGCGGGAGTGTCCACACGATATTCATCATGAAGATGTGGAAGGCAGGGTATTCTTTTGATACCGAGAATGTCTAAATAAATATCTACAGGATCTAACGTCATACAAAATGGCTCCTCACTTACAGCACTAAGTCCTTTTGTAACGTTAGGAGGATGTTTCTCCCCTCTACATCCGCATATTCGCAGTTGTCATTCGAGGTGCATCAGAATATAGATCCACTTCTGACAGTGGTGCAAAGTGACTTTTCAGCAGTCGATCGTCCCCCAGCACACATGGGACGTAGTATCTCTTGTCCTGGTCTTCAACCAAAGCTGCCGTATGAAATGGGATGTTCTTGTGAGCCGGGATGGCATGTGCAGACGTGAAGGGGTTACGATGTGTAAGCCACCCAACACGGCGATCGTCCCTTGGTCTGGTCGGACTTGGTTCACCAGTACCATCATAGCGCATGTACTATTTCTCACATTTCCATTCAGTCCCACATCGTGGCACTATCCGATCCGAACATTCCACAAGACTAAGATATTGCTCGATTTGGTCAGCGGTCACAAGAAAATCCTCTAATTATTCCTCTTGCCAACTCGGTTAAGTTCTGGTAATTTAACCCGTGACGAAGCAGCCTTTTCGGAGGTTTTTTTTTTTTTTTTTTTTTTTTTTTTTTTTTTTTTTTTTTTTTTGCAATCGTCACCCATTATATATCTTGTAAAGGCTTATAATATGGTCGTGTGGTATCAATACTTCTATACACTGGTGACTGTTATGGACATTACAGATTGTTGCTCCTCTAATCTGTTACGTGTACAAAAGTACATCGAGCCATTCTTTCCAAGTGCTTCATTGTCTTCGTCATGAGTGTAGCTGGTAATTGGAGGAAAGTCATTTAAAAAATGGTTCAAATGGCTCTGAGCACTATGGGACTTAACTTCTGAGGTCATCAGTCCCCTAGAACTTAGAACTACTTAAACCTAACTAACATAAGGACATCACACACATCCATGCCCGAGGCAGGATTCGAACCTGCGACCGTAGTGGTCGCGTGGCTCCAGACTGTACCGCCTAGAACCTTTCGGCCACTCTGGCCGGCGAAAGTCATTATTCATGATTATGACAGACATATCACCCACAAAACAAAATCATTTACGCAATCCGGTATCTCTAATAAAATATGTTGACAGTGAATGTTGCTATATGGAGCAAACAGGCAGATGTTTCTCTACCGTATTCGTAGAGTATACAGATACAAGCGAGAACTCTAAATCTTCATATAGTCTATGAAATTATAATCATAACACCAGCACCATCCAGGAATCGTCAAAGGCACTACGTGCGGTAGGGAAATGTAGAGTAATGGACGCTCTAACAGAAACTGACCTTCGTAACGCCTTCAAAGAACGACCACAACAGACATTCAATTAATTTTCTTGATTATTTTAGACATTTACTCTAATGTATTATAACTGCACATTTTAGGATATGCCAGCCTGTCGTGATATATACAGTACACTCAAAATTGCAGTACATAAAATGCATTATTGACTAGTATCGCTGACTAGTTTGTCTTTGATGTCTGAATTACGTTGTTATTTCTGCCTAACGTAAGTCTATAGGTGAAAATCTTGTAAGTATATGAATGTCCACAAGCCACAAAACTAGTTGTACGCACTGTTAAACCCAGTTTACATTCTTCCCATTAGGTTGTATTATCTTTTGTAGATGCTTGAAAATTGCATAATACCGAAATTGGAGTCGTAAAACAATACACTTAACAGTCAAAGCAAGATGATATCATTTAAAAAACAAAGTAAACTAATTGTGCATAAATACGCGGAAGTGCACCTATTTGTTATTGTTTGACTACGTCACTGGCGATCGAGCACTGTAAACAAAATTTTTAGGAATATGCAACTCAGCCGTTATAAAGTGGAGCGACAACATCAGATTAGTTCTGGTAAAGGCAAATGGCAGACAGATTCACTGGAAAAATCGTAAGGCAAAGGAATTCAAGCACAGAGCAAGTACCTTGCGAAATATCCGTTTGACAAGTCCTTGAGTGCTGTGCATAAGTCAGGGAATGTTACCGGGAAGAATGAATAGAGGTGATTAGTGCCTTCCATCATGGGTTCGTTTAGTAAGCGCGAGAGAGTCAGAAAAACAGTCCACCACCTCCAATGGAAGACGCCCGCTACTCTGCAAGTATTCTGGAGGGTAATTCAGATTAATTTTGCTGTGAACCTATCGACACTGCAATCAGCTGATACATTCTTTACTGTCATTACGTAATTAATACTTTCAAACAGATATTTACGGCGGTGATGAGATCTCACGAGGTACGATGTGTTTGACAGCCATTTCTCGCAAATTTTTTAATATTCATGTGCAGGCCAAGTGCTGGGTTCCTCAGGGAAGCGATTCTGGACTGCACTCTTCTTGTACACAACGCGTAGCGGGTGCACTAATTGGAGGTTTTCAACAAGAATCCGCCAGTTGGCTTGAAGATGCTGAGTAGGAAACAACGTTGCTCCAGTTTGACAGTGTTACTCAGCTGATACCCACAGAAAATTTCGGTAGTTAAAGTTGGGGAAAAGACAGTATCCTCATACATCTATTGACAAATATTAGCACAACTTTCCCGTGGTTCAACGAAGAAGTGTTTCTGTAAAGAAAGAGAGGAGACAGGAAGGGGAAGAGAAAGCAAGAGAGATAGATAAGATAAAGGTAGAGCGTTTATAAGAGGAAACAAGAGACGGCCACAGGTAGACGTTAAGACTGTCAGGGGGAAGGAGGGGAGACTAGAGGGAGAAAGAGAGAGAGAGAGAGAGAGAGAGAGAAAGATTTAGGATGTGGAGGAGAAAAACTATGACCGGCTGTTATTACTGTTACGTCTGGGTAGTTCTTTATATATGTAGGTCTTTCACATTTTCCGCTCATTAACATAGTTACGTTCTACATTGTGTGACATGTTTAGTTTGAGATTTACGTGTCATACAATCTCAGTCAGCAAATATTTATCACTAAGTTCTTGCTATAAAACAGAGGAGTTCTTGTTTCGGAGATCAGTGCATATATTCACACCCCGGATTTTACCTTTCACTTTGTCTCATACGTTATATGCTCAGTAAATGTTGCACTCATAACAGCCGTGATTTCCTTTTAAATGTAACAGCTGTATTACATTGTATGCTACCTGTTTTTTAGATGCAGTTGAACACGGTTCAAAATTAAATGATGATTAGTAATAAAGTAACTACAACTGAAAGAGTGTGGGCTTCAGAATGGATTTCAAATGACACATTAATATTATTATTCTACATCTACATGTACGTGATTTCTCTGCTATTCACAATAAAGTGCCTGGCACAGGATTAAGTGAACCACCTTCAAGCTGCCTCTCTAACGTTCCACTCTCGAGCGGTGAGCGGGAGAAACGAGCACTTAAATTTTTCTGTGCGAGCCCTGATTTCTCGTATTTTATCGTGATGATCATTTCTCCCTATGTAGGTAGGTGCCAACAGAATGTTTTCGCAATCGGAGGAGAAAACTGGTGATTGAAATTTCATGAGAAGATCTCGTCACAACGGAAAACGCCATTTGTTTTAATGATTGCTTCTGCAATTCACGTATCATGTCTGTGACACTATCTCCCCTATTTCACGACAATACAAAACGAGCTGCCCTTCTTTGTACTTTTTCAATGTCATCCGTCAGTCCCACCTCATGCGGATCCCACACCGCACAGCAATACTCTAGAATAGGGCGGACAAGCGTGGTGTAACCAGTCTAGTAGATCGGTTGCACCTTCTAAGTGTTGTGGCAACGAATCGCTGTCTTTGGTTTGATCTACCCACAATATTATCTATGTGGTCGTTCCAATTTAGGTTATATGTAGTTGTAATCCCTGAGTATTTAGTTGAATTTACAGCCTTCAGATGTGTGTGACTTATCGCGTTATCGAAATTTAGCTGATTTCTTTTATTCCTTTGACTTAGTCATCAAGTCGTTCCAAGCGTTTTGATATTTTTGGATGAAATAAGTTTCGTCAACACTCGGTATAAAATCTATCAGTAGGATTTTATCCAGTTTTTCACTGACATTCTCTGACTCTGACATACATCAAAGCGTCTACACGAAAGCTGGTTTCAGGAATGTTGGAAGACCTGGTAGTCGTTCGACACGTGCGAAGGGAAAACATTTTTTTTCCAATTCTTTAATCGTTTCCATACTGCGTGCGGTCGAGTGCATTTTCGGTTGCAAAAATGGTTGGTTCAGATGGCTCTGAGCACTATGGGACTTAACATCTGTGGTAATCAGTCCCCTAGAACTTAGAACTACTTAAACCTAACTAACCTAAAGACATCATACACATCCATGCCCGAGGCAGGATTCGAACCTGCGACCGTAACAGTCGCGCGGTTCCGGACTGAGCGCCTAGAACCGCTAGACCACCGCGGCCGGCTTTTCGGTTGCAGGTTTGCACAGAGCTACCTACAGCTTAAGATATTTAATCACATGTTGTTATTGTGGTCTTTAGTCCAGAGACTGGTTTGATGCAGCTCTCCATGCTACTCTATCCTGTGCAAGCTCCTTCATCTCCCAGTACCTACTGCAACCTACATCCTTCTGAATCTGCTTAGTGTATTCATCTCTTGGTCTCCCTCTACGATTTTTACCCTCCACACTGCCCTCCAATGCTAAATTTGTGATCCCTTGATGCCTCAAAACATGTCCTACCAACCGATCCCTTCTTCTAGTCAAGTTGTGCCACAAACTTCTCTTCTCCCCAATCCTATTCAATACCTCCTCATTAGTTACATGATCTACCCACCTAATCTTCGACATTCTTCTGTAGCACCACATTTCGAAAGCTTCTATTCTCTTCTTGTCCAAACTATTTATCGTCCATGTTTCACTTCCATACATGGCTACACTCCATCCAAATACTTTCAGAAACGACTTCCTGACACTTAAATCTATACTCGGTGTTAACAAATTTCTCTTCTTCAGAAACGCTTTCCCTGCCATCGCCAGTCTACATTTTATATCCTCTCTACTTCGACCATCATCAGTTATTTTGCTCCCCAAATAGGAAAACTCCTTTACTACTTTAAGTGTCTCATTTCCTAATCTAATTCCCTCAGCATCACCCGACTTAATTCGACTACATTCCATTATCCTCGTTTTGCTTTTGCTGATGTACATCTTATACCCTCCTTTCAAGACACTGTCCATTCCGTTCAACTGCTCTTCCAAGTCCTTTGCTGTCTCTGACAGAACTGCAATGTCGTCGGCGAACCTCAAAGTTTTTATTTCTTCTCCCTGGATTTTAATGCCTACTCCGAACTTTTCTTTTATTTCCTTTATTGCTTGCTCAATATACAGATTGAATAACGTCGGGGACAGGCTACAACCCTGTCTCACTCCCTTCCCCACCACTGCTTCCCTTTCATGTCCCTCGACTCTTATAACTGCCTCGACATAAAAATGTCTGGAAATCGTAGAGAAGAGTTCTCAACGAGATTGTAGCTCCGCACACTTGACATGTCACTTCTCAGCGCGAAAATATGATTGGCCTTCTTGAAATTTAGCACAATAATGTCGTATTATACAACTGGCGGTGAACTTCAGCAGCGTTATGAACTTTTGAGTTTAGAAATACACGTAATCGCTTGAATTTTCCGATTGTGTGGTTCTGTTAATACTGAATTCATTTTAACGCAGTCGTGTGAGGATAGGTATTAATGATCTGACGGAAATATGGAGGCTACGACGGGTGTTCTATAAGTAACGCAACAAAATTTTTTTTCTGATAGCAGGTTAGTTTTATTCAGGAACTCAATATACCATATTGTTCCACACTCTTTTGGATACAAAACCCTATGTTTCAACAAAATCTCCGCTCAAGACAACCGTCTTAAGTCGCCTTACTTCCGTGGTTTCGTCTTAAAATATTTATTGAAGTTCAGCGTGTTTTTCTGTTTAAGAGGTTTTTGGTAAGAGTTAGTTCATTCCGTCTGTAGTGCAGTAATTGCTCATTTGTTTCGTTGTGAAAGCAACCGTCTGTTCCGTCCGTTAGTTTAGTAAGCTACCAGCCAGGCTCCAGCCGATATACAACTAAAGCGCAGCTAGTTAAGTGTTTTTATCTTCCTCTGTGCTTTTGTCGTAGTATATTTCTTTCTTTCACAACATAACAGTGAATAACGATGAAATCTTCTCGTGTCATCAACCGAGTCGTGTTGTCGCAACATTTCGACGGGTTTACTACTCCACATCTTCAGGCAAGTGTTGGATTCATGTCAGCCGCCGGACCGAAGGCATTTTTCCGCCGGAGGCACGAGGTTGGCTCAACCAGTAGACCCTAACAAGGGAACCTCCCCATCGCACCCCCCTCAGATTTAGTTATAAATTGGCACGGTGGATAGGCCTTGAAAAGCTGAACACAGATCAATCGAGAAAACAGGAAGAAGTTGTGTGGAACTATGAAAATAATACGCAAAATATACAAAGTGAGTAGTCCATGTGTAAAATAAGCAACAACAAGGATAAGCTGAGTTTAGCAGCGCCGTGGTCCCGTGGTTAGCGTGAGCAGCTGTGGAACGAGAGGTTCTTGGTTCAAATCTTCCTTCGAGAGAAAAATTTTAATTTTTTATTTCCAGACAATTATTATCAGAGACATCAATGAACGAACGGACAGATCATAACTTTGCGAAAATAAAAAAGTAAACTTTTCACTCGAAGGAGGACTTGAACCAAGGACCTCTTGCTCCGCAGCTGCTCACGCTAACCACGGGACCACGGCGCTCCTAACCTCAGATTATACTTGATGTTACATATCTTGCACATGGACTACTCAGTTTGTATATTTTACTTATTTTTTTCATAGTTCCACACAACTTCTTCCTGTTTTCTCGATTGATCTGTGTTCAGTTTTTCAAGGCCTATCCACTGTGCCAACTTATAACTAAATCTGAGTGGGGTGCGATGGGGAGGTTCCCTTGTAAGTAAGACTGTGACCCAGCGGCTATTAAGGAATGAACATGACGTGAACCTGAAGCTTTACTTGATGATCATGAGTAGGAAACTCGTGGAAACGTGCCATCAGCTGATAACGAGATAAGATTTAATCAACGAAATTCTGCGAGGAACCTCGAATTCTCATATAACAGTGAATGTGTTCATGCTATTCATTCGTAGGCAGTGTGATATGATTAGGAAGACAATGGTAATCCACTCACTTCATGTAAAACATGCTGCAGCAAGCACAGACAGCATTATACAAGAATTCAAAGTTGTCCATTGTCATCATTAATATTAAATTAGCATACTGAAGGTAGGCAATATTAAATTCCACTCTCTGGCCTTGCGCGAGCCAGTCGGGTCCAATCTCTGGCAATGATGTCATCCGATGCGGTGTGGATGGGGATGAGGTCATCACACCACTCTTGCGGTTGTTGTCGGGATTCTTGAGTTTGGAACAGCTACTAATCAGACGAGTAGCTGTTTATTTGTCTTCACAAGTCTGGGTGCGCCCCTTACAGTCCTCCAACTAAGGAAAAATTATGACGCTCATTGAAGGGACAGTTAGGAAACTAAAGGACTATATTTTGGAGTTGTTTGTCGTGGACAGAGAATCAACATGGTACGGTTCGTCGAAGACGCAACAGTAGTCGCCGAAGGTGATCTACATCTACACTCCTGGAAATTGAAATAAGAACACCGTGAATTCATTGTCCCAGGAAGGGGAAACTTTATTGACACATTCCTGGGGTCAGATACATCACATGATCATACTGACAGAACCACAGGCACATAGACACAGGCAACAGAGCATGCACAATGTCGGCACTAGTACAGTGTATATCCACCTTTCGCAGCAATGCAGGCTGCTATTCTCCCATGGAGACGATCGTAGAGATGCTGGATGTAGTCCTGTGGAACGGCTTGCCATGCCATTTCCACCTGGCGCCTCAGTTGGACCAGCGTTCGTGCTCGACGTGCAGACCGCGTGAGACGACGCTTCATCCAGTCCCAAACATGCTCAATGGGGGACAGATCCGGAGATCTTGCTGGCCAGGGTAGTTGACTTACACCTTCTAGAGCACGTTTGGTGGCACGGGATACATGCGGACGTGCATTGTCCTGTTGGAACAGCAAGTTCCCTTGCCGGTCTAGGAATGGTAGAACGATGGGTTCGATGACGGTTTGGATGTACCGTGCACTATTCAGTGTCCCCTCGACGATCACCAGTGGTGTACGGCCAGTGTAGGAGATCGCTCCCCACACCATGATGCCGGGTGTTGGCCCTGTGTGCCTCGGTCGTATGCAGTCCTGATTGTGGCGCTCACCTGCACGGCGCCAAACACGCATACGACCATCACTGGCACCAAGGCAGAAGCGACTCTCATCGCTGAAGACGACACGTCTCCATTCGTCCCTCCATTCACGCCTGTCGCGACACCACTGGAGGCGGGCTGCACGATGTTGGGGCGTGAGCGGAAGACGGCCTAACGGTGTGCGGGACCGTAGCCCAGCTTCATGGAGACGGTTGCGAATGGTCCTCGCCGATACCCCAGGAGCAACAGTGTCCCTAATTTGCTGGGAAGTGGCGGTGCGGTCCCCTACGGCACTGCGTAGGATCCTACGGTCTTGGCGTGCATCCGTGCGTCGCTGCGGTCCGGTCCCCGGTCGACGGGCACGTGCACCTTCCGCCGACCACTGGCGACAACATCGATGTACTGTGGAGACCTCACGCCCCACGTGTTGAGCAATTCGGCGGTACGTCCACCCGGCCTCCCGCATGCCCACTATACGCCCTCGCTCAAAGTCCGTCAACTGCACATACGGTTCACGTCCACGCTGTCGCGGCATGCTACCAGTGTTAAAGACTGCGATGGAGCTCCGTATGCCACGGCAAACTGGCTGACACTGACGGCGGCGGTGCACAAATGCTGCGCAGCTAGCGCCATTCGACGGCCAACACCGCGGTTCCTGGTGTGTCCGCTGTGCCGTGCGTGTGATCATTGCTTGTACAGCCCTCTCGCAGTGTCCGGAGCAAGTATGGTGGGTCTGACACACCGGTGTCAATGTGTTCTTTTTTCCATTTCCAGGAGTGTACATCTACATTATTACTCTGGTATTTACAATAAAGCGCCTGGCAGAGGGTTCATTGAACCACCTTCAAGCTGTCTCTCTACCGTTCCACTCTCGAACCGCGCGGGAGAAAAACGAGCACTTAAATTTTTCTGTGTGAGCCCTGATTTGTCTTATTTTATCATGATGATCATTTCTTCCGATGTAGGTGTCTGCCAACACAATGTTTTCGCAATCGGAGGAGAAAACTTGTGATTGAAATTTCATGAGAAGATCCTGTCGACCGGCCGTTGTGGCCGTGCGGTTCTAGGCGCTTCAGTCCGGAACCGCGTGACCGCTACGCTCCAAGGTTCGAATCCTGCCTCGGGCATGGATGTGTGTGATGTCCTTAGGTTAGTTAAGTTTAATTAGTTCTAAGTTCTAGGCGACTGATGACCTCAGAAGTTTAGTCGCATAGTGCTCAGAGCCATTTGAACCAGATCCCGTCGTAACGAAAAACGCCTTTGTTTTAATGATTGCCATTCCAATTCACGTATCATGTCTGTGGCACTATCTCCCCTACTTCCCGATAATAGAAAAGGAGCTGCCCTTCTTTGTACTTTTTCGATGTCATCCGTCAGTCCCATCTGATGTGGATGCCACACCGCACAGCAGTACACCAGAATAGGGCGGACAAGCGTGATGTAAGCAGTCTCTTTAGTAGACCTGTTGCAACTTCTAAGTGTTCTGCCAGTGAATAGCAATCTTTGGTCAGAAACTGATGATGAATCGCGTGCTTATTTTAAATGATCAAATGCCAGTTGACGGTTATAACACACACATAAACGAAATGGAAACTAAGGTAATGGTGTTCACAACAAGTGGAAATGCTAGAGAGCTATCGTTAAACTTGGACAAGAGATTGTTGGAGATGTAGAGGAATTTTGATTTCCTGGAAGCAGAATAGGTAAAGTGGGAAGATGAAAGAGACACTGCAAAAAGAACTGCTCAAGGCGAAAAGGCAATCTTTAAAAAGGAACAGTTGGTAACATCCAAAAGTATGATCATTCACACCAAAAAAAAGTCATGGAAAGCTGTGTTTAGGACAAAGGAGCGTTTGGCTCAAAACACGGACAGTGAGAAAGAGGGTAAAGTAAACGATTAGAAGCTTTTGAAAAGCGATGCTACGGGAAACTGTCGATCAGATGGATTGATCGACTGTCGAATGAAGACGTCGTCCAAGGAGTCAAAGAGAAAATTGTGTAATAGAACTAACGGAAACAGCAGTTAAAGGTCTCTCAGCGGAGAAGGACAGCCATTTGGCTTAGATAGTTCGTAAGATTAATATTCGCCCATGCGGGACGCAGCTTTAATGCTAAAATGAAAAGCTCAGCTGTCATGCGGCAACAATAAATAGTTGAGATCAAGCCAACCCTCTGACCAGTAGCAACTGTGTGTTCGTGTTTGCCATTACTGGCAGAGACTAATAGCAAGCACAGTTCTTTTGATAATGCCATCTATTACAGCCGAAAGCTTCCATTAAACGTTTCAGTGACTACAATGCTTTCGATTAATCGTATGATTTCCATATCTCAAGGGACGATTCTTGATCTACGACAGCGATAAAATATGCTGAGCGTCGTCATACATGTTAGGCTGCAACTAGTAGAAATTGTGGTAAATGGATTTACTTTGCTACCTCGACAAGGCGGCCATCGCTCAGCGTCCTACAGAACATATTCAGCCTCCTTTGTGTTCCATATCTGACGACATAAAAATTCAGTCGTAGAAAGTTTCGCTGTATGCTAACCGCGGAGACAATTGCGCCACACGTCAAGGCCAACACAGGTCAAACCTTTCCACTCCAGCAGAATGTATTCTTAAATCGTAAATAACGCCTATAATTTATGGACTAGAATGTTTCAAGGTCAATATCTAAAAGCCGCAGACGTAAACGTTATTCCAGTGCTATAATCAGATTTACGATGATTTCCAAGTTTTATTGCTGGGTAACAAGCACTTAGACTACAATCAAACTTAAAACACCAAAGTCTTCGACCAAGTGTGCAGGTTTGACATAATCTGTTCCTGTACCGTTACCTGCACTGGAATGTTACTTTCCAACTCGTGACACGGTAATTAAGGCACAGGGAGCGCATTCTGGCCCACTGTGGTTCAAATCCCCGTCCAACCACTCGGCCGTTTGTATCCCGTGGTTCTCCTAAAGACAGTAATAATAACGCCCGGATGATCCCTTTGAAAAAGGTTCGGTCGGATTCCCTTAAGCAACCTTGTCCCGTCGGAGATTCTGTTCTGTGTCCACGAGCTAGGAGACGACTGGGCGTTAAACCCTACTCTTCCTTCATTTTTCTTTCCTACTGTTTGTCCAAAGTTGTTGCCAATTTGTTTCCCAGCCGCTCTATTTGAGAGAGTAATTACCCGAAATTTCTAATAACTCATCGCCGATCAGTGGAAGTCTAAGGCCGATCTCGGTTCTGTAACGCGCATACTGTCCACATAGTAGCTATGATCAGCGACAGATAACTAAGTGTCTACCACTTGCATCATACTTAACAGAGATCTTCTCCAGTTATTGCTATTTTGGGTATTCACCAATCTCTGGTTACTAACTTGTTATGTACTGATCATGAAAGTGTTTTAGAGCCTATATTACAGGGTCTATTTACAATATGTATCTTCTTCAGGGCTTTATGTCGCTCTGTGCTGTGGACGAATCGTGTACTTTCAGGTTGCCACCTGCTCCGTCCTCCCTTCTCGAACAGAGTGAGACGGAATTAAACGTAAACAGGACACTGGAGAAAATCATAACTGTGAAACTTGTGAATCGTGAACATGTCCTTGTAAACACGTTGTACTTTCGTTTATTGTATTTTTTTCTTATTAGTTTCATACGTTTTTGTATACTCTATTGCTATTGACGAGCATCGTACGTAGTAATGTTCAACAAGGGGACCCGTGCGAAACTTCCGCAGTTTTATAGTTTTAAATAATGACAGTATTTGGAACAAGTGTAGTTTTTCGGATAAGGGTTGTTGGTTGTCGGAATGAAGAGACAACATGTAAAAAAAAAAAAAAAAGGGAAAAGAAGGAATAAATAATAATCATAAATTTATGACACACCCCAGTATACATATTTCCATGTACGTATTATTCTTTGTAAATTCTAAGTTTAGGCCGTAATATTTACGTTTACCTGTTCTTGAAGAGAAGGTTAATGAGAAATGCCATTATAAAACACAAAGAAGGAAATAAATGCGAAATGTGTGGGTTAGATTGTACGTTCGTTTCTTATCTGGTGTACAGCTAAGGCTACAGTAACCTCTAACCGTATTTTGAGGTTTTAACTGCAATTCGTACTTTGTGTAAGCACGTTATGCCGTACTAGTAATAGTAGGTAAATCACAGTTCAAGGCCGTTAGGTCGTAGTAGCCATAGGTGAATCACCGTTCAACGCGACAATGACAAATATATTTGTCCTTTCAGAAAATACTATATTTGTTTAGAAAGATCAGCTTTTACGACGGGCAGAGATAATGGTCACGGTTATTACCTATGACAACGCTGTATGCAAATTATCCTGTTAATGAGTATTTCAAAACAAATGAAATGGTATTTGTAATAAGATAATATGAAAAGGTAGTCTCTTAATCGAGATTAATAAATTAGCTTCGTAAAATATAGGTATAAAGATGGTCATCTATAATGCCCTTTTGCCTATGATAGTTAAAAGTCTGTTCTACATTAAAATTTTCCACAAACGTTAGCGCAAAATTGGTATGCAATGTCAGAAGCCGGCTAGAAAAACTTTCTAACAGTGCCTCATTCATTCCTGTGCGATTAGTATATGTTGAGCAAAAGGGACGTTTGCTTGAGTAATAACAAAATGGTTCAAATTGCTCTGAGCACTATAGGACTTAACATCTGAGGTCATCAGTTCCCTTGAACTTAGAACTACTTAAATCTAACTAACCTAAGGACATTACACACATCCGTGCCCGAGGCAGCATTCGAACCTGCGACCGTAGCGGTCGCGCGGTTCCAGACTGAAGCGCCTAGAACCGCTCTGCCACGCCGGCCGGCGAGTAATAACATTGTTGTTGTTGTGGTCTTCAGTCCTGAGACTGGTTTGATGCAGCTCTCCATGCTACTCTATCATGTGCAAGCTTCTTCATCTCCCAGTACCTACTGCAACCTACATCCTTCTGAATCTGCTTAGTGTATTCATCTCTTGGTCTCCCCCTACGATTTTTACCCTCCACGCTGCCCTCCAATGCTAAATTTGTGATCCCTTGATGCCTCAGGACATGTCCTACCAACCGATCCCTTCTTCTAGTCAAGTTGTGCCACAAACTTCTCTTCTCCCCAATCCTATTCAGTACCTCCTCATTAGTTACGTGATCTACCCACCTTATCTTCAGCATTCTTCTGTAGCACCACATTTCGAAACCTTCTATTCTCTTCTTGTCCAAACTGGTTATCGTCCATGTTTCACTTCCAGACATGGCTACACTCCATACAAATACTTTCAGAAACGACTTCCTGACACTTAAATCTATACTCGATGTTAACAAATTTCTCTTCTTCAGAAACGATTTCCTTGCCATTGCCAGTCTACATTTTATATCCTCTCTACTTCGACCATCATCAGTTATTTTACTCCCTAAATAGCAAAACTCCTTTACTACTTTAAGTGTCTCATTTCCTAATCTAATTCCCTCAGCATAACCAGATTTAATTTGACTACATTCCATTATCCTCGTTTTGCTTTTGTTGATGTTCATCTTATATCCTCCTTTCAAGACACTGTCCATTCCGTTCAACTGCTCTTCCAAGTCCATTGCTGTCCCTGATAGAATTACAATGTCATCGGCAAACCTCAAAGTTTTTACTTCTTCTCCATGAATTTTAATACCTACTCCGAATTTTTCTTTTGTTTCCTTTACGGTTTGCTCAATATACAGATTGAATAACATCGGGGAGAGGCTACAACCCTGTCTCACTCCTTTCCCAACCACTGCTTCCCTTTCATGCCCCTCGACTCTTATAACTCCCATCTGGTTTCTGTACAAATTGTAAATAGCCTTCCGCTCCCTGTATTTTACCCCTGCCACCTTCATTGTCAAAAGCTTTCTCTAAGTCTACGAATGCTAGAACCGTAGGTTTGCCTTTTCTTAATCTTTCTTCTAAGATAAGTCGTAAGGTTAGTATTGCCTCACGTGTTCCAACATTTCTACGGAATCCAAACTGATCTTCCCCGAGGTCCGCTTCTACAAGTTTTTCCATTCGTCTGTAAAGAATTCGCGTTAGTATTTTGCAACTGTGACTTATTAAACTGATAGTTCGGTAATTTTCACATCTGTCAACACCTGCTTTCTTTGGGATTGGAATTATTATATTCTTCTTGAAGTCTCATACATCTTGCTCACCAGATGGTAGAGTTTTGTCATGACTGGCTCTCCCAAGGCCATCAGTAGTTCTAATGGAATTTTGTCTACTCCCGGGGCCTTGTTTCGACTCAGGTCTTTCAGTGCTCTGTCAAATTCTTCACGCAGTATCTTATCTCCCATTTCGTCTTCATCTACATCCTCTTCCATTTCCATAATATTGTCCTCAAGTACATCGCCCTTGTATAAACCCTCTATATACTCCTTCCACCTTTCTGCCTTCCCTTCTTTGCTTAGAACTGGGTTGCCATCTGAGCTGAGTAATAACATATAAATAAATAAAATGACCAGGCCACTTTAACGTCGGCTGCCTGAGACGAACTATTTACAAATGAGAGCTGTGACCCGTAGCATTCCGTAAGTGATTCTACTACTGTAGAAATTGAATTTGATAAGAAAAAAATGCTTCGTGTTGCAGATCAACAAAAAGCATGACATGGGATTCAATTTCCACCACACCTTATTTAACAACCGGTAATCTACAGCACTCAGTGGAAAATGTGTTAGCATAGCAATAAGCACTGTTCAACTGAAAAGATATTGTGAATATGAATTAACATTTTTAACATTCGTTAGCATCCATGTAACTTTGTAGGATAACAGCGAAATGTGTCGGACATAAACGTGGCGACAAATTTCATAACATTAAGCTCCCCCAGACCCTATAACGGGAAGGAGATGCTTATAGTTGGAGGAATGACTGACGTTTAGTAGACTAAAGGGCATGTTCCATTTTTTTTTGTCAGTCTGGCAGTAAACCTGCCAACAGGCTTGTAATAGTAACTGTTTTTCTCTCTTGGCAACTTGCCGTAACAGTGTCAACTTTCATGCTGAACTGCGCAGGATATCTTTGGTTCTGTTCTTGCACATACCAGTCCTTGGCCAGAGTTGGTTGTGAAACTGCAGAAGTTTTTTTCTGTGGTGGTTGGCAATAGTGTGGTAACGGCCTCGATGCGAGGCCTGGATTAACTAGAGGGAGAGGGCTACATTGCCCAGGGTCAAAGAACTCTTTTTTTGACAGCGAGCAGGGTGAAAAGTTCAGCTGGTGTGCTCAGGCATACTTTGGACCGACGTGAGGAGCTGGTATGTCTCCTCTATGTAGGTTTCTAAGCGCTATTTAACTTTTTATAACACCGAGCGATTGTTGTTTTCTTTTTTTTTTCTTATTAACAGCAAGCATATGAATTCCAATGTAATTAGGGGAACTGATGAAACTTTCTTTGTGAATGTGGCCGTATGTCAACTTAGTCACGTTGTAATACCAGTAAATGTTTGAAGATTGCTATTATTAACTGTTTATAGTATTGTGCGAGTGTACTGCTTGTTGATTACACCAAATTATGATTTAATTGTGTGGGTGTATGTCACATTTTTTGTACATCGAACCATCTGGCTGTGTTTCCGTTTGGGGTGTCTTAGGACACTAGTAAAGGTTTTGTAACGGTCACCCACTTTGTTCTTGTGCCACGCCAGAAGAACAAAGTGAGTGACCTTTACAAAACATTTTCATGCAAACATCAGTCCAGCTTCCAAAGTGACATAGCCTCTTACTAAGTTTTCTCTTCTTCCACAGGAGAACCACAGCATTTATGAAAAGCCTATGTAACATCAGTATGACCTAATTATAAAATTGTTTCGTAATGTAGCCTTAAGATGAAGTTTACCCCTCGAAACATGTCGCTAAGTAAATAAGTAATACAATAGTTGACAAAGTTTGTGACTGGTAGCGGTAATTTAAAAAACCTTTACGATGTGGTCTCCGCTACAATTTATCGCTAATACCATGTTTCCTTTTCATTAATTAAAGTTATGTTGTTCCTGTGGTCTTCAGACCAAAGACTGGTTTGATGCAGCTCTCCCTCTCCATAATACTCTGCCCTGTGCAAGCCTCTTCATCTCTGAGTAACAACTGCAACCTACATCCTTCTGAATGTGCTTACTTTACTCAGTCTTGATCTCCCTCTACGATTTTAAAATCCACGAGTTTTCGGCCGAATTCTCCTCGGCCATTGTCAAGTGATGACTATAGAATGATTGCTGCTGCGGTGGCTATATAAAGACGGCTGCAGCAACTATTTGACAGTCACCACTTGACGGTGGCCGAGGAGAACTCGGCCGAAAGCTCGTGGATTTTAATCCGCTGAAAGCCCGAGAAAATTTTATCAATCGTCCAAATAATTCACCTACATTTTAAGTATTAATAATGTTATAGCACAAATCCAGATTTGTATAAATCGTTTTATAAAATTAAATAACTCACTAAAACCTTAAAATTTTAAAATAGGATTACAAAAGTATTGTTACATAGATAGTTTAGATGTGACAGAACCAAACACACAATCGTCAGTTCATTAAACTGTTTCAAAAAAGGATATAAATATAAGAAAGAACGACAAATCATGGAAATTGCAAATTTAAATTACTACAGTACATTTCCGTTTATGCTCCGCGAGACACCTTTGAGTGTGTGGCCGAGGGTACTTCGTGTACCAACGTTTCTTCCCCTTCTTCCTGCTTCCAGTAGCGTATCGCTCGCGGGAAAAACGATTGCTGGTAAGGCTGTGGGTGGGCTCGAATGTCTGTAATTTCATCTTGACGCTCTTTTCGCGAGATATACGTAGGAGGAAGTAATGTGTTGAATGATTCTTCTAGGAACTTAATCTGTCCGAATTTTAACTGTAGACCATATTGTGATGCAGAACGCCTCTCTTGCAGCACCTGCCACTCAGGCTGGCTGAGCGTCTCTCCGTGACGCTTTCGGCTTACTAAATGAACCTGTGACGACATGTGTTGCTCTTCTTTGGATCTTTTCTATTTCCTCTATCAGTCCTGCGTGGTACGGATCCCATATTGGCCTCACAATATTAAAGTATTTGTGGAGCGAGTGTTTGCAAGCTACTTCCTTTGTTGATGGACTACATTGCCGAAGGATTCTTCCAGCCACTCTCAGGCCGCCATCTGCCTTACTAGTGATTAATTTTATGTGCTCGTTCCACTTGAGATCTCTCCTTACGGATTTTCGTAGACATGTCATGAAAAGTAACTGCTTCCAGTGATTTTTCTGTAACTGGGTAATAATACAGTAATAGGTCTTTTTGTCTACGTATTCTCAATACATTACACTTGTTTATGTTGAGGGTTAACTGTCTCTTCCTGCACCAACCCGTTGATCCTCTGCAACTCTTCCTGAATTTCGCTACAATTTTCTAGCGTCGCGAGAATAAATGAAGAGATCGATAACCAAGGGAATAAAATTTCACACCTATCAAACAGTGGTTCCCAACCTGGAGGTAATTACCCCTTGACGCGTAAAATGAAGTTTTCCGAAGGACAAACACTAACCGATTTGATTCTGTTTCAGTCACGAAATTAATTATTTTTAAAATAGCATTACAATTATCGCAATTTTGTAAGACTCCAGTATTGTTTATATAACTTACCAATAATTACTTTTTCCCAATTAGTAGCATTAAGCCGGTTGATGTTACAGGCTTCTGACTTAGTCCACCCGTTAGACACACATGTTGCACTTTGTCCCGTACACTGCTGATGATAAAGTTAACAAATTGTAAAGGTAGCAAATCCTAAATATCTCAAGAAAATATCTTCTACAAGTTGTAGATAGTACGTGCAGTAGTTCAGAAATTGTCTGACAAGGGGAAGGCCTCAGACACGGCCAACAGTTACGGCTAAAATTGAGCAGGTCGCTTCTTTACACCCTAAAACGAAGGAATCTAAGATATTTTGGGTCAACATCCCCGGGTTTTTGAGAAAATCACCCCTAAAGCTTATGACGAGCAATCGACTCAAATCATCAGGTATGAGGCCCGAAAACGCATACTTTTCCGGAAGTTGAGGTAAGAAACTTTTACAACTGCCACTTCTGTACCCACATGGTAAACGAAAAGAATAACATCCGCTGGGTTTCTTAGAGATTCGAACACGGGTTTTCCGATTCCCAGCCAGTTTACCTTGGCCGTTGCGCTATTGGCGCTGTCGGCGATAAGCGTTTACGATGTGGATACAGAAGCTCCAGTTGTAGACGTTTCTTTCCTCGATTTCTGGAAAAGTTCGCGTTTGCAGACCGCATACCTCATGATGAAAAATGCTCTATTTACAATGATCTATCGATACCGCCAATTTTGAGTCGATTGCTCGTCATAATTTTTAGGGCTGATTTTCTCAAAATTGCGGGGGTGTTGACCCAAAATATCTTAAGAGTCCTTCGTTTTAGGCTGTACACAAGCGACCTGCCAAATTTGAGCCGAACCGGTTGGCCGTGTCTGAGGCCTTTCCTTGTGAGTACACGGTTAGAAACAGATAAATGAATTAATTGACAGCGCGACACAGATGTAACTACATTAGGCTTTAGGCAGTATTATTATTATTGAACCGGTTAGACACAAAGCATTAACAGCCTGATGTCACCCACTTTCGCCAGTTCAGAACTAAGGAGTCCAACAATAAAGTGATTCGCAAACGTTTAGTGTACAAATCTGAACTTGTTTGATTCTAAATAGGGTTGCAGTGTGCAGGTCAAGCAAGTGCCGGAGTGCAGAGGAATAATGCAGGGGAAGTGTGTTTTGTACGCAGTGTCTGCCCTACTGTGGACAGTTAGCTTTCTCATCTGAGAAGGAGTTCTGGGTAAGACTTGTAATGCACCGAAAATTGCTTCGTCATTCATTTTAACACACACACAAACTATCATTCCTCTGTCACATCTTTCATCAATAAGAGAAGTGTTTCACGAAAAGTCTTTCATTCTAGGTGCTAAATTGGGTGATAGTGAGGAAGTAGGAGCCCAACAAGGGAGTGGAGGCGGTAGGGGTGCGGAGGGGCGGGGGGGGGGGGGTGCGAGCAGGAGACCCAGCTAATGTCAGATTGCACTCAGGAATAATGGTCTAGGAGAGGTTGGGAACATTGATCTAAAATCATTACAGGAGTAAGGTACGAGGTGACCCTGGGGGTCAATCAAGAAGCCACCGACACACCGTGTCCACTCTCTGCTGCTTTGTGACCGCGGAAGAAGGCAGGCAGGTGCCAAGCGGCGTTCGATCTCTAGCGATTGACTTTCCGCGGCCGTAATGTGAAAGTTCAGAGCGGGAGAGGGCAGGCTGGAATGCGGAGCAGAACGATATTTCGCCGCGTCGGGCTGCGCCACGGTTGCGTGTCGCATGTCACGCGTGTCAGGGAGCGGGCGCGTATATCTGCTGCAGCGGCCGTTTCCGGGAGCGACTCGCGGCGGCTCCGTGCAACGTAAAGAGCCGGTTAGCACGCATCTTTAAGATGGTGGCTGCTTCTTAGGCGGGACGCGGAAATGTCGTTCACTACAGGTAGTCTGTAGGCCTATCTCGATCAGCGATTGCTTACTCTGAACTCCTGGCGTTAGCCTTCTAAGTTAGGCCTTGCAGAGATGGGCCTTCTACTGAATATACCGGGTGATCAAAGTCAGTATAAATTTGAAAACTTAATAATCCACGGAATAATGTAGATAGAAAGGTAAAAATTGACACACATTCTTGGAATGACATGGGGTTTTATTAGAACCAAAAAAGAAAACAAAGTTCACCAAATGTCTGACATCTCTTGCGCGCGTCGTTTGGTGATGATCGTGTGCTCAGCCGCCACTTTCGTCATGCTTGGCCTCCCAGGTCCCCAGATCTCAGTCCGTGCGATTATTGGCTTTGGGGTTACCTGAAGTCTCACGTGTATCATGATCGACCGACATCTCTAGGGATGCTGAAAGACAACATCCGACGCCATAACTCCGGACATGCTTTACAGTGCTGTTCACAACATTATTCCTCGACTACAGCTATTGTTGAGGAATGATGGTGGACATATTGAACATTTCCTGTAAAGAACATCATCTTTGCTTTGTATTACTTTGTTATGCTAATTATTGCTATTCTGATCAGATGAAGCGCCATCTGTCGGACATTTTTTGAACTTTTGTATTTTTTTGGTTCTAATAAAACCCCATGTCATTCCAAGCATGTGTGTCAATTTGTACCTCTCTATCTACATTATTCCGTGATTTATTCAGTTTTCAAATTTATACTGACTTTTTTATCACCCGGTACAGTACAGATTCCGTAATTTGTTTGACGTTATCTATAACACAGTAGAGAGAGCACGTGGGTATTCAGATGTACAAATTGGAAATTTGTGGTAAGGTCTTATGGGACCAAACTGCTGAGGTCATCGGTCCCTAAGCTTACTCACTATTTAAGCTAACTTACGCTAGGGACAACACACACACCCATGCCTGAGGGAGGACTCGAACCTCCGACGGGGGCAGCCGCACGGCCCGTGACAAGACGCCTCAAACCCTGCGGCTAACCGGCGCGGCTTGTACAGTTTAATTTCAAAGTACGAGGGTGAGTCAAATGAAAACCTTAAATATTTTTTTAAATGTTTATTGTGCAGAAGCGGCACAAAGCTGTATCACTTTTCAACATAATCTCCCCCACGTTCAATGCAAGTCCTCCACCGCTTACAAAGTGCATAAATTCCTCTAGAAAAAAAATCTTTTGGTAGTTCGCGCAACCACTCATGCACCGCGTGTCGTACCTCTTCGTCAGAACGGAACTTGTTTCCTCGCATTGCGTCTTTGAGTGGTCCAGACATATGGAAATCACTTGGGGCTAGGTCTGGTGAGGATGGTGGGTGAGGAAGACACTCAAAATGCAGGTATGTGACTGTTGCGACTGTTGTACGGGCAGTGTGGGGCCTTGCATTGTCATGTTGCGAAAGGACACCTGTTGACAGCAATCCACGTCGCTTTGATTTGATTGCAGGCCGCAGATGATTTTTTAGGAGATCTGTGTGTGATGCACCGGTGACAGTGGTGCCTCTAGGCATGTAATGCTCCCAAATTACGCCTTTTTCGTCCCAAAAGAGAGTCAGCATTTGCGCCGTGTACGGGGATAAAGCCGTTGTACAGAACACGGCAAGAAAATGGTTTTCTCGTTTTAAGGAGTATCGTTTTGACGTTCGTGACTGTCCACGTCAAGCAAGACTTTCGAGGTTCGATGAAAATCGTTTAAACATATCAATTCACAGTGATCCACGGCGCTGTACTCGACAAATGGTTCAAATGGCTCTGAGCACTATGGGACTTAACATCTGAGGTCATCAGTCCCCTCGAACTCAGAACTACTTAAACCTAACTAACCTAAGGACATCACACACATCCATGCCCGAGGCAGGATTCGAACCTGCGACCGTAGCAGCAGCACGGTTCCGGACTGAAGAGCCTAGAACTGCTCGGCCACAGCGGCCGGCCGATGGGTTATCATCACCTATGAGAGATCGAAAGGAGCTTCATTGTGGCTCTCGATTTGACCGTCTGATCGGATCCTATAATTTCCAGATTTGTGGAGGCATTCGGATGTGGCAGTGGCTCTATGTTGGGCGGTGTGGGAACGTAAGGGCAGGCATACTAGGTCAACCACGAGCGACCATCCTTGTACTGTGCACGAAGCACATCGTACTACCTTCACACTCCACCTGCAGAACAAGAACTGCTGACTGATTCGTTGGAACAGTCTTTATCATCCCACACACCTGATCAGAGACTATCAGCTGTCGGAATGGGAAATTACCGTCCCATATTTAGGCTGTCAATACTACAAAACACAAATGGCTGAGGTGACTGGGCCCATGGAATGTGGATAAATGGTGTCTCATTATGTATATCGATGAATCGCGGTTCTGCACTAACCCGGATTACCATCTTCAGCGACTATGGCGGCGATTTCAGGAGGAGGTCCCGTTCTTCCATGTTTCATAGTGCCATTCTTCAAGAGGACAATGCATTACACACACAGCATGGGTCTCTATGAGCTGCCTGCGTGATATCCAGATCTGCCCCAATACAACATATGTGACATCAGCTCGGATGGTAAACTCATTCCAGTGTCAGTATCAAGGATCAAGTACAACCAATTTAGGTGATCCGTCATGAAAGCGGATGTGGACTGTGACTGGTCATAAACTGCTGGAAATAAGGAATACCAACAGCTGTAGTTTTTATAAAATATATTAACTAACCGACCAATTTCGGTACAACATTAGTGTTATCATCAGGCCCATACGCAAACTGAATGGTACCACCCGACCGATGTATTAGGACAAGTATCACCTATATTCACTGGTCCCTTGAATTTTTATTTACAGAAAATGTATGAACTCCAGCCATCTAACAGCTGTCAACGTTGTTGTTAGATGGTCGGAGTGCTCACACAGTGTAAACAGAAATCCGTGAGACCAGTGAAAATTCTGGGTGCCAGTTCCAGCGTGCCAACGATTGGACATCACCACTCAGTTTGCATAGTGGCCTGAAGATGACACTAATGCAGTGTCGAAACTGTTCGCGTAGTTAATATATTTTACGAAGAGTATTGCTGTTGGTATTCCTTATTTCTGCAGGTACAAATGTTGTCGGCCAACCTACTGAGGAGAGGATACAACGCCTTTATGACACCCTTACCAATCGAATCAGTGCATGCATCCATGTCAGAGGGTTTGCAACATGGTACCGATAAAGAAGCTCATACTGTAAGTTCTTTGTAACTGTGACTCATGACATTTATGTAATCACTAAGATCACATATCCTCTCAATTCGTGAGGTTTTATTTCGCTTCCTCCTTCCCTTGCAGGTGTATCACTTTTTTTCATACCCATTGTATTATAGTGCACGAATCACATCAGTAAATGGACGGCACTAACTACGCATAGCTGTAAAGTCCTACATCTACATCTGCTTCTAAGCTCCGCAAACTAGTGTTAAGTGCGTGCCAGAGATAATTTCTCGTTTCACTAGCTACTAGAACTACTGACCACATACGGAGCACGGTTAGTTAGTTGCGTGTTTCCATTAATCAATCTCACAGTGACCTTTATGACGTGGAAGGCGTCTAGTACTTAAGAAACGCACACATGAATCAAGGCGTTTTTTTCTTTTTTTTAGCTTAAAATTTTTATTACCTACCCCATTGCCTTAAAAGGCACAAAATGCATATATTATATGTGTAGGTTTATTTCTTCCTATTCAATACTTCATCGGTTGTATTGCAGCAGTTGTCAAGGAGATATGATTTCAGTTTATTTTTGAAACTGTTACTGCAATCTGTCAGACATTTTATTTCATCTCGTAATTTATCTACAAGCTTTACGGCAGCATATTTTTCCCCTCTCTGTGCCAAAGTTATTGTAGTAGAGGACAGTGTAAGTCTTTCTTTCTTCTGGTATTATAATCATGAATGTCACTGTTGTTTTTAAACTGGTACATGTTGTTGAGAACTAATTTCATTACTGCGTAAATGTACTGTGAGTCTGTTGTAAGAATTCCTAACCTTTTAAACAGATGCCTACAGGATGTGCGACTATGAATGTCACACATTGTTCTAACCACTTTCAATTGAGCAGTCAATACTTTTTGCCTAAGTGTTGAGTTACCCCAAAATATTATTCCGTATGACATCAGAGAGTGAAAGTATGCAAAGTATGTCAGCTTACTAATCTCTGTATTCTCAATATTGGCAATTATTATGATTGCAAAAGTTGCTGAACCTAGTCGCTTCAGGAGATCCAATATATGAATTTTCCAATTAAGACTCAACTATAGGTACACGCAAAAACTCTGCCCTGGCTACTGTCTTCTGTTGATGTGTTATATTTATTGAAGGAATTGTACTCCTTGCAGCAGAAATTGGCTGTTCTTTGTTTTTTCAAAGTTCGCAGAATACCAATCAATAACTTTTCCAAAGACATATGTATAATTTTCTATTGGAGTTTATTTCACTGGATTGATAACGATGCTTGTATCATCAGGAAACAGTGTCAGTTTAGTTTCCTGTTTCAGATAAGAAAGGAGGTCGTTCACATATATCAAGAACAGAAGAGGACCCATGACTGAACCCTGTGGAACACAATGTAATTTCACGCCAGTTAGATAAAGTGGGAAACTTCGTTAAATCACTTACGCTGTATAAAGAAACCTTTTGCTTCCTGTTCTGTAGGTATGTCTTAAACCATTCATATGCTGTTCCATTTACACTGTAGATTTATAATTTCTGTAACACAATGCTGGAATGATTTCTTAAATTTCTCTGTGGGCGCTATAAATAATCTTCGCGGTCCTTATGCGAGCGACATAGAACGGATAGTAATATATTCCAAGATTTATGGACCAAAATTGGTTCTGGAAAGTTTATAAGTAGACTTTCACAGGATAGTACGCTTTTATCTTCAAATGTCTGCCAGTTTAGTTTTTTTGGCATCCACATGACACCGTCACATGCCTGAGACAAACCTGTTCTCATTTCTCCTGCTCTTTTTTTTATATGTCCAACATCTCCTGTTCCACAGTCTTGAGCAATATTGCAGGATGGGTGGTGACACTAGTGTTTTGTATGCAATCTCCTCTCTAGACTGATCGCAGTTGCTCAGTAGCCTAACAGTAAACCACAGTGTCTTATCTGCTTTAACTATGACTGAGCCCATGTGATCGTTCCTTTTAATATCCCTACAAATTGTGTCACCTGGGTATTTGTACGAGCAAACCGATTCCAGCCGTGACTCGTTGATATTATAATCATAACATAATCCGTTTTTTCATATTGTGTAGTGCAGAGTTTTACGTTTCTGAACATTTAAAGCAAGTAGCCAATCTTTGGATCAATTTGAAATCTTATTAATATCTGACTAAATGGTTATGTACCTTCTTTCAGACACTACTTCATTATAGATAACTGCATAGTCTGCAAAAAAATCTGAGATTTCTGTCAATATTGTCCGCAAGGTCGTTAATATACAAGACGAACAATAAGGGTCCCATTACACTTCCACGGGGCACATCCAAACTTTCACACATGTCGATGAGGCTCCTTCCAAGATAACAAGCTATCTCTCCCCCACCAAGTAAATCTCAATATAGTCTCGAGTCTCCTTGATACCCAATATGATGCTAAATTCTATAATAAACGTGTTTGTGGTACTGAGTCAAATGCCTTGTTCAAGTCAAGAGGCACTGTATCTACCTTACTGCGTCGACCCATGACTTCCAGCACCTCTACATCTACATATACATGGTCACTCTGCAATTCACACTTAAGTGCCCGGCAGAGGGTTCATCGAACCATTTTCATACTACTTCTCTACCATTCCACTCTCGAATGGCGCTTGGGAAAAAGGAATACCTGAATCTTTCCGTTCGAGCTCTGATTTCTCTTATTTTATTATGGTGATCATTTCTCCCTACGTAGGTGGGTCATGTGAGGAATACGTGAGTTGGGTTTAACAAGCTCGATCATTTCGTAATCCAATCTGGTTGGCAAGAAGGAGGTGATTCTGTTCGACACTCCACATTACGTTTGGATGCCGAATATTTTCTGAGATTCGACAGCAAATGGATGCCAAGGATAATGGAGGGTAGTTTTGTGGATCGTGTCTGCTACCTTTCTTGTGCCTGTGCTTCTTTCTTCCAGCCACTGGGTACAGTTTTTTATCGAGGGATCTGCGGTATGTTATGGTTAAGAGAGGCGTTAACTTATCCGCAAATTCGATATAGAACCTGATAAGGATTCCATTAGAGGATGCAGCTGTTTCTCAACACCATTGACACTAATTTCTGTTTCACTCACCCATGCAGTGGTACGAGAGTTAATTTCGCCCGTACTCTTGTATTGCCTTTGTGAAGCAACTTTTTAAAACGCAGTGCAGCATTTCGGCTTTTACTTTGCTCTTTGCTGCTGTCAGTTTCAGTTCCTATCTCGTCGTCCGCAGCTCGTGGTCGTGCGGTAGCGTTCTCGCTTCCCACGCCCGAGTTCCCGGGTTCGATTCCCGGCGGGGTCAGGGATTTTCTCTGCCTCGTGATGACTGGGTGTTGTGTGCTGTCCTTAGGTTAGTTAGGTTTAAGTAGTTCTAAGTTCTAGGGGACTGATGACCACAGATGTTAAGTCCCATAGTGCTCAGAGCCATTTGAACCATCTCGTCCATGAGTGTCTAGGAAGTAACTTGTGAGACTAGCAGCCTTTACATACGAGCAGCATTTCTTTAGGTTTTGTGAGAGATCTTTCGATAAAATTATTTAAATATTCTCTGGCTTCTGCAAATAAAGGACAATTACAAAACAGCAATAAGTGGAGAATACTTAAAGCAGGTTTATAGCTGCAGTTACGTGGCACATATTTTTAAAAAAATAGCGCTGCCTACAATTTGAAAGAGCTAAAAAATATCGCAGGAATGTCTGACAGTCCGTAACCCGTCAGATGGTACCGTTTTTGATCAATATTGGTAGGATCCCAGGTTCGATCCCAGACACTATTTAATCTCTGAATAAAAATCATGATGTTTTTATCACTATTTGATGACAAAGAAACAGAGCACATACGTGATAAGAGAGAAATTGTTAAAGTACGTGAAAGGAGCTGAGAATTGTGTAATCTTGGAAGATTGGAACGCTATTATACAGAAGGAAATGGAAGATAGCCATATTGGACAATATGAGATAGGGAAAGGGAATGGGGAAGGAAGCTTCGATAGTTCTTCCATAGGTTTCAAACGTTTATAGCGCATACCGCTTTCCAAAACCACAAGCGAAAAGTGTATACTTGGAAAAGACGACAAGATACAATGGATTATCCAGTGGACTTCATCTTTGTTAGATAAAAATCTAGAAATCAAACCCTGGACTGCAATGCTTACTCAGGTGCAGACACGTAGTCAAATCGTGAATTTGCAGTGATTATCAGAAACTTAGAAGTAAACAAAGAAATGAAAAGTTTTATTTAATGAAATGGAATGCTGAAAATTTAAGATATAACAAGCGAAGACTGTGGAGCATTAACCAATGATCCAAAAGAAGCGACGAGAATAGATCACTAGAAAATGCGTGGAGTATAATAAAGATGGAGATAAATAAGGCGGGACAGGACAGTAGGTATAGCGACAGAGACAGTTGAGTACTCAAGCTTATGTTGGAAAGAAGAAAATGCAGTAACGTTACGAGTGAGGTAAGAGTGCAGAAGTAGAGGTTGTTTGGAATGAAACTCACAGAAATGTGTACAGGCTAAATGGAATTGTAGGAAGAAATCGTGTAAACATATAGATAGATTGAACGCAAATTTATAGAAGTAGTATGTGAAGGATTTTACCTAGAAAATGCAGATGGAAAGATGTTCCATTATCCGATAAAAGGATAAAGTTGATGTCAAAAAGATAAGTAATACAATAATATGGTGAGACAGAACAGTGAGTGACCTGAGCTGAAATAAGTGAGAATGAGTCTGTTAAATACTGTACTTTCGGATGTACGGATCGCTGGACTCGGTGTAGGAACTAGGCTATTTGATTTGCTGCCAAGCTTCCATGAATCGGATGGTTTACCATTAGATTTCTTGAAAAGGCCTATCATCACATCGCTAAAGAAGATACATTCGGATTGATGTGAAAATTATCGTACGAGTAGTTGGACAGATCATTGAAGTATGCTTACTGCTGACCGGAATTAATACCCAGAAGAACGGAGAGAAAAAATAACATGTTTTTGTTTGGTTTGATTTAAGGAAGGGGAAAGGTACCAGAGAAACAGGTCTGACCATTGCGCATGTTAATGGAAGGCAAGGCCGTGGCCGAGCGTTTCTAGGCGCTTCAGTCTGGAAATGCGCAACCGCTGAGGTCGCAGGTTCGAATCCTGCCTCATGCATGGATGTGTGTGATGTCCATCGGTTACTTAGGTTTAAGTAGTTGTAAGTTCTAGGGGACTGATGACCTCAGATGTTAAGTCCCATAGTGCTCAGAGCCATTTGAACCATTTAGCCAATGGAAGGGAAACTGATGAAAAGTCTGGAAACGAAGGGAAATCCTATAAATATACGAGGGCCGTTCAGAAAGTAACCTCCGGTTGATTTAAAAAAAATACACCAAGTTAAATAAAAATATTTTAATATATACATCTTACAACTACATCTTTGCACTATTTTTCTACATAGTCTCCATAGCGATTGAGGCACTTGTCGTATCTCTTCACAAGCTTTGAAATTCCTTCTGCATAAAAATCACCCGCTTGTGCCTGGAGCCAGCCTGTGACCGCATCTTTGAGCTCTTCGTCGTCATCAAACCGCTGTGACCCGAGCCATTTCTTCAAATGCATGAAGAGGTGATAATCACTTGGCGCCAGGTCTGGGCTGGCAGGTGGATGGTTGATAACGTCCCACTTGAAGGACTCAAGAAGGGCCGTTGTTCTGCGAGCAGAGTGAGGACGGGCGTTATCGTGCAAAAAAACGATACCGGAAGTCAGCATACCACGGCGTTTGTTCTGTATAGCCCGTCGTAACTTTTTTATTGTTTCACAGTACACGTCTTGATTAATGGTCGTACCACGTTCCATGAATTCAACCAACAACACCCCTTTGGCATCCCAAAACACCGTTGCCATCAGTTTTCTGGCAGAAAAATCTTGCGAGGCTTTTCTTGGTTTGGTAGGCGAATTTGAATGTGCCCACATCTTTGATTGTTCTTTTGTCTCAGGGTTCACGTACTTAATCCAGGTTTCGTCACCGGTCACGATTCTGTTTAACAATGGTTCTCCTTCGTCCTCATAACGTGACAGAAAGTCTAATGCAGAGGTCGGTAAGAATTTTGGGCACCCATCGTGCACAGAACTTACGGTAACCCAATCTTGCTGTCACTATCTCGTACAAGAGAGTCTTAGAAATCTGTGGAAAACCAGTAGACAACTCCGACATTGGGAAACGTCGATTTTCACGAACTTTTGCATCAACTGTCTGAACGAGTTCGTCAGTCACCAATGATGGTCTACCACTCCTCTCTTCATCATGAACGTTTTCTCGTCCACTTTTAAATAAACGTACCCATTCACGGACAACTCCTTCACTCATAACTCTCGGTCCGTACACGGCACAAAGCTCACGATGAATAGCTGCTGCAGAATATCCTTTGGCTGTAAAAAACCTTATGACAGCACGCACTTCACATTTGGCGGGGTTTTCTATTGCAGCACACATTTCAAACTACCACAAAAACTAAACTAGCGCAGGTACGACGTTCACTCGACCACGGCTTGATGCCGACTGACCTGTTGAGTGCGTGAACGCACAGATGGCGTCGCTACTCCCCCCACAACCCGCACTGTGACCAATCGGAGGTTACTTTCTGAACCGCCCTCGTATAAGGTGTGAGAAGATGTTCGCAATTCTTACAAGACTGAGCTGAAGGACAGAGATGAACGATTTGTCCAAAACACCTGCAAAACACTAATTGGGGAAATAAAACAGCAAGGTCAAAAACCGGAGGTTCGTGTTTAGAAGAGAGAAAGACACGGTCGCAGCTTATTACCATTGCTGCTCGACTGGTCTGTCGAAGAAGCAACAAAAAAGGTGAGAGACGTGGCAGACAGGCAGTCTCGACGAGCGCTGGTTTGACAGGTGACTGACGGGACGCGGCGAGAACGAGTTGCGGCACACTGGAGCAAACGCCGCGAGGAGGTGGCGGCTGGAGATCCATTCTGTCCCGGCAGACGACACTCCAGCCTCTGCTGTCGGTGGAATGAGAGTCCAGGAAGTTAGCAGGCTGACAGGAGGGCAGCAGGTAGCCTGTAGAGTTACTGTGAGTGTGTTTCCCCCTGGCATTTGGTTGTCGGCTGGCCACTTACGGTGCGACTTGCCAGCACGGTGTCGAGTCAGAGACCGGAAAATAATTTCACGGCCGTAGAAAATAAGTACAATCCAAACTAATAAAGCTACAAAGTAGACAATGAAATCAAGTGAGACATAAAAATGCGTTTAAACGTTAGTCATTAGTGAATATTGCCTCAGCTGGATTGTTACACATTTCTTATGCTACGATTGCTTTCCTTAATAGAACATCTTCAGATTGCCGAGCTGTGCTACAAGCACATCATTTCTGAAGCGAATGCCATGGAGTGTTTCCTTCAGTTTAGAAATCGAGTTAAACTTACGAGGGCTTAAGTCAGGGGAGTGCAGTAGGTGGTATAGCACTTAGCAGCCCCATCAGTAACAGCTTGCACTGTACGTGCTTGAGCATTGATCTGCAAAATGATGGTCAGGTCCTGCAGAAAGTGTCATCGCTTCTGTCTCTAAGCTGGTCGTAGGTTGTGTTCCAAAAAGGAACAGCGTAGAGACAGAAGTGATGACACTTTCTGCAGGACCTGGCTATCATTTTGCCTGACAATGCTCGAGCACGTACAGTGCAAGCTTTTGCTGATTTGTTTGACTGATGGGGCAGCTAAGTGCTATACCACCTACTGCACTCCCACCTAAGCCCTCGTGAGTTCAACTCTATTTCTAAACTAAAGGAAACACTTCACAGCATTCGCTTCGTCGGGCAACAGACCGCGCCGCTCGAACTGTCAACACTACTGCCACTGCTAATCGTACGTCTTCCACATCACTGCCAACGGGCTATACACAAAGCTGGTGACTACTTTGACGGTCAGTAAAACTTTGAAACACGTATCTGTTTTGTACGTGCTGTAAATAAAAAGTTGCCACTATTAAAGTTCCAACCCTTGTATATATATCCTTAACTCAATATAGCGTCCCAGCTGTTTATGCCAGTAAGTGAAGTGATAAACTATTCAACCCTATGTTTACTAGTATACTGTGTAATCTCTATTGATTTGATTTATACGTTTTAGACTTATGCTTGATAATGGTCATTTGACCAAAACTAATAGCAAAGCGAATTGTGCAAAATAAAAGACAGTTCAAGGTCACCTTGAATTTTAACGGTTATCTGGCAGCTGAATATCAGCACCTGCAAACATACATAAATTAATGTTAGTGTCAGCTGTGTTGTGAAAATGATCAAGATCATTTGCATCTAAGCGCCCAGTCCGTAGAAAGAATAGTGTTGGGTACTTGAACCAAATCTCGCTGTTCGCTGGTCAGAAAATATACGTTTATTTTAAGATGACAATGTAAGTTAATTTACTGAAGGTAGTGTCCTTTACATCCCATGGACGTCGGTGAGACATACCATATACGTCCCTTCAACGTTTTCTTCACTTAGTGAGCAACGTTGCGCCACGCATCGGCATGCAGTAGAATGACTTTGTCGTGTCTCTGAGCATACTGCAGGCGCTTATCTTTAAGCGCGCGATTCAGACAGAGGAATTGTGCCTCGCAACGTTCAGCATTCGCTGTTTGATGTGACTGGAATCCGTCGTGGTACACTACACTGAGCAGGACACATTTTGTCGCACATCTCAGAATCATTGTGCCAGAATTATCGAAACCAGTCTCCGCACACTCTTTCATACAGTGTGTTTTCTGCATAAGCTTCCACAAGTAAATGATGGCTTTCCACATCGTCTTTGAATTCTTCACATCTGAGCAATAGATATGGCGTTATCCTTTGGGCATGCCATCTTTCATCATTTATTAAGTGCCTAGTCCTTGCAGAGCCATTGCAGCCATCTCAGCTATGTAGCGAGTCAACAGGACAAGTAATGATAGGTATAACAAGGAATGACAGAGGTTGTTTGCCGCTAGCAATAATAGCTGCGGCGCTATATTTGCTGTGGGTCGTTGAGGACGGTAGGGACAAGTGGCCAGGGCGGCAGGAGTGAAAGAAACAGCTGTAGGCCCTTCTAGGAAAGCACCTGGGCTTCTTTGCTTGTGAGCGCAGGCACTGGTGTGTCGCAATAAACTCGGCCCACGAGGGCACAGCTGGACAATGGCCACCGGCCCGCATTACAGAATGGTATTGTCCAACTTGGGTGTGCGATCGAAAGAATTTTATGATTTGTTCTGGGAAGGATAATATTGTCCACTGCTGGAATCCACGCGCATTTCTCTGGCGCCAAGTTTAGCGGAGGAGAGCATAGATTTTGGCGGCAAGATGTCTCATTGAAGGAATACCGCTATTCCGTATCGAGGCGGGTGTTATGGTGTGGTGTTGTAAGTACACCATTGGCGTGATTTGCACAGACGGCTCGCCCATTGGAGGGGACAATTTTTGGCGACTCCATGACGATTTGTTGTCGAGTAGGGAGGACAGGAGAGATTTTCGAGGCGTTCGGAGGATGTCCATCCTAGAGGACGGTCTGCGCAGTTCGGCCGACGTGGGTTGTACATTCGGCAAATTGGCAGATCACCGCTGACTGTTGTCTCGGTTTCTTTCGGCGCGCCAGCTGTGATCCTCTGTACTTCTTGGCTTGAGAGTACGCCGGCGGCAGCCTTTGCAGCTGTGCACCTACGACCAGTCTGCACCTCACCTGTTGGGCGGTTGAGTGGTGAGCATATTGGCAGCCTGGGCCTACCACCAATCTTTGTCTGCGGACGCAGTTTTCACTGTAGCGAGTCCACCTGAGCTGCAGCCGTGTATTTCATCCAACCTATATCGTATTGACGTTCAGCTAGCGTTCACATTCTGAGTCACTACCTCACATATAATCAGGAAGCGTTTTTGCTATTACTCTGAGGTAGGCATCGTTTTAGCCTGACCCCCCTTCCCCTTCAATAACTTTTCCAGCCACCGACATCATCTGTAACCGCGTGTTTCGTTTAGAGATTTTTTCTTTTTGTAATTTGATCTGTATGCTAATTCTGGGAGCAGATGTGTGGGATTTGCAATAAACTAACTCTGAAAAGAGCAATATTTCATTTCAGAACCCTGTTCATCCTGAACATTTGAACTATAAGCTTTTTTCTTTTTTTTTTTTTTGGGGGGGGGGGGGGGGGGCGGCTGAGGGTACGCATCAAAGGTAGGAAAACCTAAACGCTATTGTGGTGTGTCGTCGGACTTAACGCCTCTGATAATAGTTTTTGTTTCTAAACGAGAACCATTTGGTATGTAGGACACTGTTTACACCAGTGACCATTAAACTGCCAGCAATTAATAATTACTGGGAGTTAACAGAACCCAATTTACAGGGTAACGCGACAGGTGTATGGCCGTCTCTTAGACACAGACATAGCCAACAAACGTTAAATTGGTCACCCACTTAGTAGACCGTTCGACTTGCCAGAGTCGGTGCTGTCATGTAGATCGCGATCGAGTGAGAGAAAATTTCGGATGAGGAATAAAAGATCAAGGGCCAAATACGACAAGCCTAAACGTCGCAAACACAGCCCTTTTGTGTATGTATGTATGTAAGGGAGGGTGAGAAGACCGGCTGAAAGGTATGGACAGCATAAAGAGCACGGAATATGCCTTGAATATAAACAACTCCGACTAGAATCCTGCAACAAATACCGCTGACACTCTAATTTACCATATTCTTAGTGCGTTCAGGTCAGTAGGCATTATTCCATGTAAAATAGTGCATATTTGCACAAAAAATACATTTTCTAAGTATTATTACAATCTATTTATTTGCTGACAATACGAACCGCTAACTATTAATTCATTCTTTGAATAGCGGGCATCAATAGCACTTTCCCTTCCCCCCTATATTTGGTGTACAACTTTTAGGTGATTCACCCTGTATAACTTAATAATAAAGAAGTAATAAGAAGAATAGGTGGGATATGATCCTGAATACAGACGTCTCAAAAATGAGATAGACAGGAAGTACAAAATAGCTAAGCACGGATGGCTAGAGGACACATGTAATGATGTAGAGGCGCATATCATTAGGGGTAAGATAGATATTGCCTACAGAAAAATTAAAGAGACCTTTGGAGATAAGAGAGCCACTTGTATGAATATCAAGAGCTCAGATGGAAGCCCAGTTCTAAGAAAAGAAGGGAAAGCAGAAAGTTGGAAGGAGTATATAGAGGGTCTATACAAGGGCGATGTACTTGAGAACAATATTATAGAAATGGAAGAGAATGTAGACGAAGATGGAATAGGCGATATGATACTGCGTGAACAGTTTGACAGAGCACTGAAAGACCTGAGTCGAAACAAGGCGCCGGGAGTAGACAACATCCCATTAGAACTACTGACAGCCTTGGGAGAGCCAGGCCTAGTGAGAAAGATGTACGAGATAGGCGAAACACCCTCAGAGTTCAAGGAGAATATAATAATACCAATCCCAAAGAAAGCACGTGTTGACAGATGTGACAATTACCGAACTAACAGTTTAATAAGTCACAGGTGCAAAATACTAACGCGAATTCTTTACAGACGAATTGAAAAACTGGTAGAAGGCGACCTCGGGGAAGATCAGTTTGGATTCCGTAGAAATGTTGGAACACGTGAGGCAATACTGACCCTACGACTTATCTTAGAAAACAGATTAAGGAAAGGCAAACCTACGTATCTAGCATTTGTAGACTTAGAGAAAGCTTTTGACAATGTTGACTGGAATACTCTCTTTCAAATTCTAAAGGTAGCAGGGGTAAAATAAAGGGAGCGAAGGCTATTTACAATTTGTACAGAAACCAAATGGCAGTTATAAGGGTCGAGAGGCATGAAAGGGAAGCAGTGATTGAGAAGAGAGTGAGACAGGGTTGTAGCCTATCGCCGATGTTATTCAATCTGTATATTTAGCAAGCAGTGAAGGAAACAAAAGAAAAATTCGGAGTAGGAATTAAAATCCATGGAGAAGAAATATAAACTTTGAGGTTCGCCGATGACATTCTAATTCTCTCAGAGACAGCAAAGGACTTGGAAGAGCAGCTGAACGGAAGGCACAGTGTCTTGAAAGGAGGATATAAGATGAACATCAACAAAAGCAAAACGAGGATAATGGAATGTAGTCGAGTTACATCGGGTGATGCTGCGGAAATTAGATTAGGAAATGAGACGCTTAAAGTAGTGAATGAGTTTTGCTATTTGGGGAGCAAAATAACTGATGATGGTCGAAGTAGAGAGAATATAAAATGTAGACTGGCAATGGCAAGGAAAGATTTTCTGAAGAAGAGAAGTTTGTTAACATCGAGAATAGATTTAAGTGTCAGGAAGTCGTTTCTGAAAGTATTTGTATGGCGTGGGGCCATGTATGGAAGTGAAACGCGGGCGATAAATAGTTTGGACAAGAAGAGAATAGAAGCTTTAGAAATGTGGTGCCACAGAAGAATGCTGAAGATTAGATGGGTGGATCACATAACTAACGAGGAGGTATTGACTAGAATTGGGGAGAAGAGAAATTTGTGGCACAACTTGACTAAAAGGAGGGATAGGTTGGTAGGGCATATTCTGAGGCATCAAGGGATCACCAGTTTAGTATTGGAGGGCAGCGTGGAGGGTAAAAATCGTAGAGGGAGACCAAGAGGTGAATACACTAAACAGATTCAGAAGGATGTAGTTTACAGTAGGTACTGGGAGATGAAGAAGCTTGCACAGCATGGAGAGCTGCATCAAACCAGTCTCTGGACTTAGGACCACAACATGATCCTGACCTGAAAAGGGGCAAATTAGTTTGACATCAACTGTTAAGGCATTCAAGAATAGTAAACTTGACGCTGGAAAATGTAGTAGAGGGAAAATAGAATAGGGGTGAACCCAGCATCGTAGCAATTAATAGTCCGATAACATAGGAGAGACCAATGAAAGAGCGTGCCTGAGAGTAGGGAGGGAACGCAGTTTCTGCTGTGACGAGGGGGTGGGGAGAGTGAGAGAGAGAGAGAGAGAGAGAGGGGGGGGGGAGATAGAGAGAGAGGGAGAGATAGAGAGATACAGAGGTGCCAGCGATAAAGTGAAATTGTTGGCTGGCTGCATATACTATGTCATGTTGTAGTAATTGAGCACCGTAAAAATTCTGAAAGTTGCGGATTAATCCTGCGAAACCGGTAGACTTTAATAAAGATAATTGTAGTATAAGAAATACTCTGTTCGCTGTGATTTTAGTTGAGTGCAAAGGATACTTGAGTCTGCAAGCTTTCATCAGAAACCATGGTCTTCTTAGTAATTTTAAACATTTTCGTTGACAGTTTAGTTCCCAGAATGAAACTCTCTATGCCAGGTATTACCTTGTTGCAACGTAAGTCGTTTTTGTTACCTGTAATACCTGTGCGCTGTAGGTAGTTTTTCAAGAATGTTGAGATTCTTGTCGTCAGCAAGCTCTGGCTGCTCTCTAAGAATACCTTCAAACTAATGTGTCAATTTTCTCCATTTTCTCACAGTTTTATAGTAGCTGTCATTGGGAATGGCGATTGGTGTCCCGTTTCTCGGCAAAGGGCTGTCTCCATTTCCGATGTCGCTGGTCAAGACAGTGCCGCCAGAGTCAGCTCGCCGTCCACCCCTTCTGAATTCTCTTTCTGTGTGCGCCAGTTGTGACGGACGTTTTCTCAGTCAGTCATCTGTTCTTGACACGGTGTATGGTGATCTGTATGGACAGAATCAGAGTCGCAGATAATACACTCCGAGTAGGACTGCCGTTTCCAACGGAAAGAGTGGCCCAGGGTCGCATGTTGACTGTCCCAGCGCCTGAGGTTGCGCCTGAGGTCGATGAAAAAGCACAGTGACCATAGCAAGGCCAAGGGAACACGTCAGAGGTGAGTGGAAACGGAACCGTTGAATGCAAAGCTCGGTAGTGATTACGTCGAGTTGGGCGGATGCGAGAGCAGACTACGTGTTTTCTGCCCAGTCAGCGGTGTCTGACTCACTTCTGAAGGCCTCTGCAATTCCGGGAGGGAGTCTCAACACCTCAGCAGTCACTTACAGGGCTCTGGAATCGCAGCTGCCGCAACCTGAAACTGACGGTACGGGGACTTGTAAACAGGGCCCCATAGATTTTTTTTCCCAAGTTATCGGCTTTCGGTTCACGCCCATTTAGCTGTATCAATAATGGAAAGAAGCTACGACAATGTAATGTAGAGGATTTTCTTGTCAGTTACGACGATGCGAACGTAAGGACAACACAACACCCAGTCCCCGAGCGGAAGAAATCTCTCACCCCGCCGGGAATCAAAGCCGTGCCCCTTCGGTTAGCAATCTGCCGCGCTGACACCGCAGCTGCAAAAGCGGACGTCCGCAAAGTAAAACATAAAGGAAACAAAGCACGACATATTGCCTGCCGAACACGTGGCCCACTTCGACGCACCTAGCTTTTCCCGACTATTGCGCAAATACGGTATCGAAAGCGAAATTATAAACGTGCTAGCTTGATGAAAGCACAGTTCCTCAGCAGTCTTCAGTCGTACATCTTCCATGAAGTGCACCTCTTCCTCTTGCAGGACATATAAGCATCTCCGACCCGTTGGTCGGGGAATAGCCATGAGGTTGTGTGCAAAATTCGACTGTCACGTGTTACAATATGATTTGGTTCATGCGAATAGTACACGATACGGTACAATTATCTAAAGATAGTCGGTAGGTATTTTTAATTGAGAATTAAGCCGATTTTATTTTCATTGCAAACGGAAAGAAGTTGCAGAATGTAGCTCTCGGAGTAAAGTTTCTCTTACTAACACCTTTCTGCAACCGCTATAAGGGTGTAACAGGGACTGTAGAACACCCAGTATACAGTGCAATAGTGATTCGAGGTAAATATACACACGTCAAAACAAGTTTTGCATCAACTCGGTTTCGAGAGTTCCGGAACCTGTACAGAGAAGTGGAATAGAGATCGTCCGCAGCTCGTCGTCGTGCGGTAGCGTTCTCGCTCCCCACGCCCGGGTTCCCGGGTTCGATTCCCGGCGGGGTCAGGGATTTTCTCTGCCTCGTGATGACTGGGTGTTGTGTGATGTCCTTAGATTAGCTACGTTTAAGTAGTTCTAAGTTCTAGGGGACTGATGACCATTGATGGCCGGCCGAAGTGGCCGTGCGGTTAAAGGCGCTGCAGTCTGGAACCGCAAGACCGCTACGCTCACAGGTTCGAATCCTGCCTCGGGCATGGATGTTTGTGATGTCCTTAGGTTAGTTAGGTTTAACTAGTTCTAAGTTCTAGGGGACTAATGACCTCAGCAGTTGAGTCCCATAGTGCTCAGAGCCATTTGAACCATTGATGTTAAGTCCCATAGTGCTCAGAGCCATTTGAATAATTTTTTTTTTAATAGAGATCAGCGTAAACATTTCCGCCCTTTTTATTGCTCATGAAAACAGTGCACTGCCTGTTGTACCACCATACAGTGAGACTTCCAGAGGTGGTGGTCCAGACTGCTGTACATACCGGTACCTCTAATACCCAGTAGCACGTCCTCTTCCATCGATGCGTGTCTGTATTCGTCGTGGCATACTATCCACAAGTTCATCAAGGCACTGTTGGTCCCACTTCTCAACGGCGATTCGGTGTAGACCCCTTACAGTGATTGGTGGGTCATGTCGTTCATAAAAAGTCCTGTTCAATTTATCACAGGCACGTTCGGTAGGGTTCCTGTCAAGAGAACACGCTGGCCACTCTAGTCGAGCGATGTCGTTATCCTGAAGGAAGTCATTCACAAGATGTGCACGATGGGGGCGCGAATTGTCATCCATGAAGACGAATGACTCACCAATACGCTGCCGATATGGTTGCACTATCGGTCGGAGGATGGCATTCGCGGATCGTACAGCCGTTTCGGCGCCTTCCATGACCACCACCGGAATACGTCGGCCCCAGATAACAGCAAGGAACGTCCACCTTGCTGCACTCGCTGGACAGTGTGTCTAAGGTGTTCAGCCTCACCGCGTTGCCTCTAAATACGTCTCCGACGATTGTCTGGTTGAAGGCATATGCGACACTCATCGGCGAAGAGAGCGGGATGCCAATCCTGAGCGGTGTATTCCTCATGATGTTGGGCCCATCTGCACCGCGCTGCATGGTGTCATGATTGCAAAGATGGACCTCGCCAAGGGAGCGAATTTGCGCATCATGCAGCTTATTGCGCACAGTCTGAGTCGTAACACGACGTTCTGTGTCTGCACGAAAAGCATTATTCAGCATGGTGGCGTTACTGTCAGCGTTCGTCCGAGCCATAATCCGTAGGTAGCGGTCATCCACTGCAGTAGTAGCCCCTGGGCAGCCTGAGCGAGGCATGTCGGCGACAGTTGCAGTCTCTCTGTATCTCCTCTATGTCTGAGCAACATCGCTTTGGTTCACTCCGAGACGCCTGGACAGTTCTCTTGTTGAGACCCCTTCCCGTCACAAACTAACAATGTGGATGCGATCGAACCGCGGTATTGACCGTCTAGGCATGCTTGAACTACAGACAATATGAGCCGTGTACCTCCTTCCTGGTGGAATGACTGGAACTGATCGGCAATCGGACCTTCTCCGTCTAATGAGCGCTGCTCATGTATGGTTGTTTACATCTTTGGGCGGGTTTAGTGACATCTCTGAACAGTCAAAGGACTGTGTCTGTGATACAATATCCACAGTCAACGTCTATCTTCATGAGTTCTGGGAACCGGGGTGATGCTAAACTTTTTTTGATGTGTGTTCATTGCGGTAACAAAGGTCATGGGATACACCCCAATATCGCGCCAGACCTCCTTTTGCCCTGCGTGGTATGGTCTCAACAAGTCGTTGGAAGTCCCCTGCAGAAATATTGAGCCATGCTGCCTCTAAAGTCATCCATAATTGTCAAAGTGTTGCCGGTGCAGAATACTGTAGACAAACCGACCTCTAGATTACGTCCCCTAAATATTCGCTGGGATGCACATCGGGTGATCTGGACGGCCAAATCATTCGCTCGAATTGTCGAGAATCTTCTTCAAACCAATGGCGAGCAACTGTGGCCTGGTGACACGCCGCATTGTCATCCATAAAAAATTCCATCGTTGTTTGCGAACGTGAAGTCCATCACTGGCTGTAAATGGTTTCCAAGTGGCCAAACGTAAGCATTACCAGTCAATGATCGGTTCAGTTGGACTAGAGGACCCAGTCAATTCCTTGTAAACACAACCCACACTATTCTGGAGCCACATTCAGCTTGCAGATGGCCTTGTTGAAAACTTCGGTCCACGGCTTCATGGTGACTGCGAGCCGCCATCAGCTCGCACAGTGCCGGATTGACAGCTTGGTTCTATGGTCTCGTGGAGTCTGCGTCCGACTCGAACCCTACAGTCAGCTCTTACTAACTGAAATCGGAAGGCATCTGACTGTGCCCCAGTTTTCCAGTCGTCAAGGCTCCAACCGATACTGTCACCAGCCCAGGAGAGGCGCTGCAGGCGGTGTCGTGCTGTTACCAAAGGTACACGCGTCGGTCATCTGCTGCCATAGTCCATTCAAGCCAAAATTCACCGCACTGTCCTAACGAATACGTCTGTTGTACGTAGCACTTTGGTTTCAGCGTTTTATTTCAAGCAGTGTTGCTTGTCTGTCAGCACTTACAACTCTGCACAAACGTTGCTGTTCTCGGTCGTTAGGTGGTTGGTCACTGAGATATCCACGATGAGAGGTCATGACTGAATTTTTTTGCTCTCGGCACAGTCTTGACACTGTGGGTCTTGCAATAGTGAATTCCTTAACGATTTCCAAGATGGATTGTCCCATGCGTATAATTCCAATTACCATTCCTCATTCGAAGTCTGTCAGTTTCCGTCGTGCAGCTATAAGCAAGTCGAGAATCATTTCAGATGAATCACCTGAGTACAAATTACAGCTTCACGAATGCACTGCCCTATTATACCTTGTGTAAGCAATACCACAGCCATCAATATGCGTGCTTATCGCTAACACATTACTTTTGTCTCCGTAGTGTGAAGGAGTTGTCATGGATAAACACGTTTTCATTTCAAAACGATTCCGTTGGAAGTCATTTTGTTTCGATAGACACGTTGCCAAACAGTTCTATACGAGCGTTGGAACTTAAATAGTGGCAACTATTTATTCACAACCGACGTAAAACAGTTACATGTTTGCACCTGTTACTGTCCTTCAAAGTAGTCACCAGCGTTGTGTAGAACCCATTGCCAGCGATGAAGAAGACGTAGTATACCTTTAGCAAAGCCTGTTCTGTTGATGGTGCGAGTGGAGCGATCTATTGCTTGTCGAATCTCTGGAACAGTTCTGAATCGAATGCCACGAAGTGGTTCCTTCATCTTCTGAATCAAATCAGAGTCACAAGGATTTAAGTCTGGGGAGTATGGTGGATGGTACAGTACTTCCCAGTCCCATCGACCGAACAGAGCAGCCACAGCTTGCGCTGTATGCGCCCGCGCATTGTCGTGCAAAATAATTGGTGGGTTGCGCTGAAAGTGTCGCCGCTTCTTTCGCAAAGCTGGTCGCAGGTGATGCTCCAAAAACGAACAGTAATGCTGTGCATTGACAGTTCCAGAGATTCGACAGGCATTAGACCGCTCCATTCTCACCATCAACAGAACACGGTCTGCTAACGGTATACTACGCCTTCCACATCGCTGGCAACGGTTTCTACACAACGCTGGTGACTACTTTGAAGGACAGTAACAGGTGCAAACACGTAACTCTTTTGTATCGGTTGTGAATAAATAGTTACCACTATTTAAGTTTCAACCCTCGTAAGTGTCCATTTCACTTCTTTCTGTCCGGAAGTTGCATTCGTTATGGTGTAATGCAAATAATATTTCCTTCTAGTGTTGTGACAGAGAATATCTCTGTTACTCTGAAACTCGAATGGCTTGTTGACAGCCTGTTTCATGTCTGAATAATTTACAACTGACGGAAGTGCGAAGAGGAATATGTACGTTTTCGTTCCTTGGGTAGTATTTCCTCCGCTCCTCCTGAATAATTTATAAAATGAAAGGCCATCATGAGATTATTTTAGAAAATTACTTAAGTGTCATCTTCTGCACCTTTACGCTATTTGGTGTTCCTGATTATTATTTCTCAAGAGTTGGAGCAAGAACAACAGAACGGTTGTAATATCCCCACGGAAAATTACCCTCTACCAAGCAATAATTAATAATTATTAATCAAATCATCCACATTTATTCACTTTTGGAAAGTATCTGATCGGATTTTCTAGTAATATATGCGCCGACAGATCGTCGACGCCAAGGTATTTTTCTAGTACGTTTATTCTTTGGAAGAACAGAGATACAGATATGTATTCTCCATGGTTGTTAGGGGGGAATAACGAGAACAGCTTCGGAAGTAGCTGTTGGAAGATTGTCGGGCTGCTAAAAAGAGACATATTTGCTCTTCTTCTCGCTAAAGCGAGCTATTAACGTTTGTGCCACTAGCGGGTTATTTGGAGAGAGAGAAAAACTGTAAACGCAAATTAACTAAGACTTGGAATCAACAGAAAACGGAACATGTACTGGAGATGGATTGAATATACAATTTTTCCTCAGAAATAAGGTTTGTGACCCTTTTATTCTAGAGTGAATGACGAATGAGTTCTCTGTCTGAATCATTGATGATTGTCTTGGCCCTGTAATTAGTGGGGAAGTTTCAGTTGTGACGAAGAGAGCCTGCAATCACCGCTATTTTATAAAATCGTCCAAAAAGGCTTCGGACACATCTGAAATTCTAAATCTGTCGTAAAATGAACGAATTGTTCAAACGATCGATTTTCCCAACTGAATGCAGCGCTTAACAATAATAATAGATATAAAGATCTTTTACAGCAAGCCAGCCGCTGAATATTAGGACGAAGGGCTCCACCAGAGATTCTATTGGGCTGAGTTCACGTAATTAAATAATATATTTAAAACTGTATATAGATAAAGAACAGAGAGAGAGAGAGCGAATGAAATTAGAGAAAATACGCAGAATCCTCCATTAGTATAATTGTTTGTCTGTCTTATCACGCATCAGCCCAAAGATAAAACAGGAGGCCCTTACTTTACTGTACAGGTTTATGTGTGTGAGACATTACACCAAGTTAGCGGCAAGCTGCATTCACATACTTTCATCATTTACACTATAATCCAATTATACGGTCTGAAATTAATCAGTCCATCAGAGGACCATGGTGAGCCCATTAATCAGATTTTCAGTTGCCATTCAGCTGAACTCATGTGGTGATCGAGTGTAGGTTTCCTGTATATACTAATAACAATGGGAAACAATTCTTCACCATATACAGGAAACCTACAACCACTGACGTTATTATTAATGCCACATCATGTCATCCTGACAAGTATAAAAAAGCATTTTTTAAGTCTATGATACACCGAATACTAAAATTACCGCTAGAAGCTAATGAGATCAAAAAGGAAATGACCATCTTAAAACAAATTGCAAAAACCAACTCTTTCGACACACGACAGGTAGATATCATTTTCAATAAAGTGCAACAATCACAAAGTACTCCACTAATAGGTAATCCTAAATATATGAAGATGACATACACTCCTGGAAATGGAAAAAAGAACACATTGACACCGGTGTGTCAGACCCACCATACTTGCTCCGGACACTGCGAGAGGGCTGTACAAGCAATGATCACACGCACGGCACAGCGGACACACCAGGAACCGCGGTGTTGGCCGTCGAATGGCGCTAGCTGCGCAGCATTTGTGCACCGCCGCCGTCAGTGTCAGCCAGTTTGCCGTGGCATACGGAGCTCCATCGCAGTCTTTAACACTGGTAGCATGCCGCGACAGCGTGGACGTGAACCGTATGTGCAGTTGACGGACTTTGAGCGAGGGCGTATAGTGGGCATGCGGGAGGCCGGGTGGACGTACCGCCGAATTGCTCAACACGTGGGGCGTGAGGTCTCCACAGTACATCGATGTTGTCGCCAGTGGTCGGCGGAAGGTGCACGTGCCCGTCGACATGGGACCGGACCGCAGCGACGCACGGATGCACGCCAAGACCGTAGGATCCTACGCAGTGCCGTAGGGGACCGCACCGCCACTTCCCAGCAAATTAGGGACACTGTTGCTCCTGGGGTATCGGCGAGGACCATTCGCAACCGTCTCCATGAAGCTGGGCTACGGTCCCGCACACCGTTAGGCCGTCTTCCGCTCACGCCCCAACATCGTGCAGCCCGCCTCCAGTGGTGTCGCGACAGGCGCGAATGGAGGCACGAATGGAGACGTGTCGTCTTCAGCGATGAGAGTCGCTTCTGCCTTGGTGCCAATGATGGTCGTATGCGTGTTTGGCGCCGTGCAGGTGAGCGCCACAATCAGGACTGCATACGACCGAGGCACACAGGGCCAACACCCGGCATCATGGTGTGGGGAGCGATCTCCTACACTGGCCGTACACCACTGGTGATCGTCGAGGGGACACCGAATAGTGCACGGTGCATCCAAACCGTCATCGAACCCATCGTTCTACCATTCCTAGACCGGCAAGGGAACTTGCTGTTCCAACAGGACAATGCACGTCCGCATGTATCCCGTGCCACCCAACGTGCTCTAGAAGGTGTAAGTCAACTACCCTGGCCAGCAAGATCTCCGGATCTGTCCCCCATTGAGCATGTTTGGGACTGGATGAAGCGTCGTCTCACGCGGTCTGCACGTCCAGCACGAACGCTGGTCCAACTGAGGCGCCAGGTGGAAATGGCATGGCAAGCCGTTCCACAGGACTACATCCAGCATCTGTACGATCGTCTCCATGGGAGAATAGCAGCCTGCATTGCTGCGAAAGGTGGATATACACTGTACTAGTGCCGACATTGTGCATGCTCTGTTGCCTGTGTCTATGTGCCTGTGGTTCTGTCAGTGTGATCATGTGATGTATCTGACCCCAGGAATGTGTCAATAAAGTTTCCCCTTCCTGGGACAATGAATTCACGGTGTTCTTATTTCAATTTCCAGGAGTGTATATGGGAAACATATAAGATAGAATTACTAATTTATTCAAAAATTCTGGAATAACAATAGCATTTACAACTGACAATACTTTACAAGAAAAATTAAGACATACCGTAAGTAAAGATAATGGAAAATCTACCAGATCAGGAGTGTACAAGATCCAATGTAGAGACTGTGAGAAAATATATATCGGCCAAACAGGTCGAAATTTTACAGTAAGGTACAAATAACAAACGTCGGGTACCTCACGAACAAAGTCTGTATTCGGCTATCATATAGCATTCAATAATCATGCTGAGGGCACAGTAGAGCAGAATTTACAGGTTCTTCATTATGGAAATAAAGGCTTAGTTATGAATATCCTAGAAGAAATCGAGATATATGCTCATTTGAAAACCAAATCATCAATGCTGCTCAATGAACAATTAGATTTTCGCGAAAAATATTATTACGACCTTTTTGACGAGATTTTATAATAAAAGTATCTACTCTTTTGTTTTTTAAAATATAAGACTAGTTATACCCATGGCAAAAGCTATGTATGTAAAATATGCTGTACAACATATAAAAATTTATTAAATTGACATTGATTATTATAAAACTATTAGATCGATGAGTTTTAAAAAATTTAATCAGCGGTCTCATCAGTTATTCAGACATACATAATGAGGAACGTACTCTTGGTTGCTACCCTAATACTATAATGAATGTTGCTATGAAAACTACAGTTAAAGTAAGACGATTCTGCAGCATCCAACAAAGATGCAATTGTGATGTACGCGAGTCGGTATAATCGATATATACCACAACTCCAAGGACTTTCACATCTTTGATGTAACTGACACTGTAATAGTATTCAGGTTGCCCATAGAGGGCACAACTATTACACATCGTAGTTTACTGTTTTTATCCAAAATATAAATAAACTGTACCCATACTAACTATCTGTTAATCAGACATTTAAATGAATCAATTTTATGTTATTAGTGTATTTCCTACTTTTATACTTTGCCGATGGCGTCATATTATGAACGCTGATTGGCAGTTATGAAATAGTGTGACAGGAAGTAGGCGGAGCCTCTGCATATTTAAGCTCGTGCTCAGCACTCATAACCATCAGTTGACTGCGTAGCAGCGAGGAGAGCTCCGCCTACTATCCTAAGGGAGCCGTGGGTATAATTAATTTTATTTTATCTTGTTAAATTTTGACACATTAGACACTTTCATTTTATTTAAAGATTGGTTTCTAGTATTTCCTAAAATTTATCCACAGGTCTGATGATGGTTTTGTAAAAAGAACCGAAACCGGTTACCTATATCATTAAAACATAAATGGTGTGATCAAGACTGAACTTTAGTCAAAATATATTAATTGAAATACTTGGATCGAAAGTACGTTGTGCCACTTGAAAACATATGAACAGCTTGTTTGCTATTTTGGCTGTCACTGATAAAAGCAGCATCAGTTATGTAGCTGTGAGTAGAGCTATGTACAGACTGCAGCACACTACTTGTAGTTTTCTCTCCTTTCTGCGACAGTGTTGATGATGAAGACTTTTGTAAACCGTCTTCGCCAATTTTGTAAAGGGCTCGCCGCTGCTGGTATGGAGGCCAAGTTGCCACTGTGGTTACGGTAGACCGACTTTATGAGGTCGTGAAACGGCGTCTGGTGCAGTACACGGCTAAGACAATTCCTCTCTGCCACTATTGCACAGCTAAGCCCTGGGGTCAGGTAACAGGATATGATAACGAACGTTCTACAAGACTAACAAATTAGTAATAAAGTCAGACAAATGAGTAGAAAAGGTTTACATATCTTTGTGACTTGTTGAATGAGTAAATCTGCAACAGTGCACGTAATATAACACAGAAAAGGCTCTCAATACCTAAGTGCAAATAATCGTAGGTAAACTTAATAATACATATCAATGTAATTTACGACAACTGTCTGTTCACTTCTAAAAGGTTACTAGATGACTTTTCCTGTGTAAGTCAGCCTTGGACGATGATCTGTAACCAAGTGGGTGAGAGTTGTTCTTCCGTCTTCCGAGTACTCTTCTGTCCGTTGTCGTCCGGTCACTGGCGGACTGTACTCGGCTGGCAGTTGGCCGAGGCGAAGTCGATGCCTTCATCCTCAGCGCCGCCCGTGGCGCTGGTGGAACGCGCGCAAGTGGCGAGTCTCTATGACACTGGCACCAGCTCGCATCTTTGCGCCTGTGGTGCTTTAGCCTTGGCTGTGTCTTGTTCGGACGACACATACAAGACATTTCATACTGGAATTGACTCTGATCCCTATTTCGAACATTTCCTTTCTACACACTCTGCTCTGTCATAAACATGTTCGCTCCCTCCACAAACTGTTGAGCCTTGTACGTATACTATTATAGTCTTCCATGTCTTTGCGTGTGACAAATATAGTAATATATCTGGATGAAATGAAACATTCAGCCTTAAGTTTGTAGTTGAAAGAAATCGAGGTTCTGAAATTGTCCAAGACAACCATTTTTATCGCTTTCCGTGCTCATATTTGCAGATACCAATAGTGAACTGTAGATCCATACGACATTTCTCTGTCACATTGCGATATGACACACTCTTTTATAGTTTGTAATTGCGACAGTTTGTTTTGTTTGAAAAGAGCTCCTGCTCTCCTTTTGCTAGGGATGTAATTTAGAATTAATCTGTAATTTTATTTACCTGTAATGCACTTGTAGCCTATCATCAGTTTGCTATAGGAAATAAAGCCACTATTGCAATAGTCTTCATAAAGGTTCTCTTGAACACTGTCATCAGTGCCTTCTAATACACTGAGGCTCGACTTTTGGGGTGGAAATAGTCTGCACTCGCTTTGACTGGACTGTTCTTTTCGCTCAGGAGATGGACGTCGTGTGCTGCTTGAACAACCATCTCAGGTGTTTCCTGTCCTTCAAAACCAGTATATCTATCTAGCGTAATCTGATGTATTTGTCACCGCCATCCCTCAATTATTATGTTACACTCCTGGAAATTGAAATAAGAACACCGTGAATTCATTGTCCCAGGAAGGGGAAACTTTATTGACACATTCCTAGGGTCAGATACATCACATGATCACACTGACAGAACCACAGGCACATAGACACAGGCAACAGAGCATGCACAATGTCGCCACTAGTACAGTGTATATCCACCTTTCGCAGCAATGCAGGCTGCTATTCTCCCATGGAGACGATCGTAGAGATGCTGGATGTAGTCCTGTGGAACGGCTTGCCATGCCATTTCCACCTGGCGCCTCAGTTGGACCAGCGTTCGTGCTGGACGTGCAGACGGCGTGAGACGACGCTTCATCCAGTCCCAAACATGCTCAATGGGGGACAGATCCGGAGATCTTGCTGGCCAGGGTAGTTGACTTACACCTTCTAGAGCACGTTGGGTGGCACGGGATACATGCGGACGTGCATTGTCCTGTTGGAACAGCAAGTTCCCTTGCCGGTCTAGGAATGGTAGAACGATGGGTTCGATGACGGTTTGGATGTACCGTGCACTATTCAGTGTCCCCTCGACGATCACCAGTGGTGTACGGCCAGTGTAGGAGATCGCTCCCCACACCATGATGCCGGGTGTTGGCCCTGTGTGCCTCGGTCGTATGCAGTCCTGATTGTGGCGCTCACCTGCACGGCGCCAAACACGCATACGACCATCATTGGCACCAAGGCAGAAGCGACTCTCATCGCTGAAGACGACACGTCTCCATTCGTCCCTCCATTCACGCCTGTCGCGACACCACCGGAGGCGGGCTGCACGATGTTGGGGCGTGAGCGGAAGACGGCCTAACGGTGTGCGGGACCGTAGCCCAGCTTCATGGAGACGGTTGCGAATGGTCCTCGCCGATACCCCAGGAGCAACAGTGTCCCTAATTTGCTGGGAAGTGGCGGTGCGGTCCCCTACGGCACTGCGTAGGATCCTACGGTCTTGGCGTGCATCCGTGCGTCGCTGCGGTCCGGTCCCAGGTCGACGGGCACGTGCACCTTCCGCCGACCACTGGCGACAACATCGATGTACTGTGGAGACCTCACGCCCCACGTGTTGAGCAATTCGGCGGTACGTCCACCCGGCCTCCCGCATGCCCACTATACGCCCTCGCTCAAAGTCCGTCAACTGCACATACGGTTCACGTCCACGCTGTCGCGGCATGCTACCAGTGTTAAAGACTGCGATGGAGCTCCGTATGCCACGGCAAACTGGCTGACACTGACGGCGGCGGTGCACAAATGCTGCGCAGCTAGCGCCATTCGACGGCCAACACCGCGGTTCCTGGTGTGTCCGCTGTGCCGTGCGTGTGATCATTGCTTGTACAGCCCTCTCGCAGTGTCCGGAGCAAGTATCGTGGGTCTGACACACCGGTGTCAATGTGTTCTTTTTTCCATTTCCAGGAGTGTATATACACTACTGGCCACTAAAATTGCTACACCACGAAGATGACGTGCTACAGACGCGACATTTAACCGACAGGAAGAAGATGCTGCGATATGCAAATTAGCTTTTCAGAGCATTCACACAAGGTTGGCGCCGGTGGCGACACCTACAACGTGCTCACATGAGGAAAGTTTCCAACCGATTCTTCATACACAAACAGCAGGTGATCGGCGTTGCCTGCTGAAACGTTGTTGTGATGCCTCGTGCAAGGAGGGGAAATGCATACCATCACCTTTCCGCCTTTGGTAAAGGTCGGATTGTAGCTTATCGCGATTGCGGTTTATACATCGCGACATTGCTGCTCGCGTTGGTCGAGATCCAATGACTGTTAGCAGAATATGGAATCGGTGGCTTCAGGAGGGTAATACGGAACGCCGTGCTAGATCCCAACGGCCTCGTATCGCTAGCAGTCGAGATGACAGGCATGTTATCCGCATGGCTGTAACGGATCGTGAAGCCACGTCTCGATCCCTGAGTCAACAGACGGGGACGTTTGCTAGACGACAACTACCTGCACGAACAGTTAGACGACGTTTGTAGCAGCATGGACTATCAGCTCGGAGACCATGGCTGCGATTATCCTTGACGTTGCATCACAGACAGGAGCGCAAGCGATGGTGTACTCCTCGACGAACCTGGCTACACGAATGGCAATACGTCATTTTTTCGGATGAATCCAGGTTCTGTTTACAGCATCATGATGGTCGTATACGTGTCTGGCCACATCGCGGTGAACCCACAATGGAAGCGTGTATTCGTCATCGCCATACTGGCGTATCACCCGGCGTGATGGTATGGGGTGCCATTGGTTACACGTCTCGGTCACCTCTTGTTCGCATTGACGGCACTTTGAACAGTGTACATTACATTTCAGATGTGTTACGACCCGTGGCTCTACCCTTCATTCGATCCTTGCGAAACCCTACATTTCAGCAGGATAATGCACGACCGCATGTTGCAGGTCCTGTACGGGCCTTTCTGGATACAGAAAATGTGCGACTGCTGCCCTGGCCAGCTCATTCTCCAGATCTCTCAGCAATTGAAAACGTCTGGTCAATGGTGGGCGAGCAACTGGCTCGTCACAATACGCCAGTCACTACTCTTGATGAACTGTGGTATGGTGTTGAAGCTGCATGGGCAACTGTACCTGTATACGTCATCCAAGCTCTGACTCAATGCCCACGCGTATCACGGCCGTTATTACGGCCAGAGGTGGTTGTTCTGGGTACCGATTTCTCAGGATCTATGCACCCAAATGGCGTGAAAATGTAATCACATGTCAGTTGTAGTATAATATGTCCAATGAATACCCGTTTACCATCTGGATTTCTTCTTGGTGTAGCAATTTTCATGGCCAGTAGTGTAATATATCCGCGAACACTCTATCCTCGACCCCGACTTCATTTCCATATTCAGCACGTCGCAACTTTGTCCTTCATACTTTGTATTTTATGTTATCAACCCAAGATACATATTCGTACTGCAGCTATACCATTCACATAGCTGGAGCCCTTGTTAGTGCAACTACAGCATGCCACCTTTGATGGCGCTAGCAGACAAGTGCGGAGTTTGTCATGGAAATGACACAGGCCACTGTCGTTTTTATGATCGAGTGTTAGTCCAAGCTCGCGTTCGTGCGATTCCGAGCGTCGGAGGTTAAATGTGTCCTGTGCAAGTGCTGTCGCAGCGGGCAGTGGCAGCAGTGCTGTGTGGCCACCCACAGTGCAGCGGCGCCCAGAGCGGCGTGTGCAGTTTAGCGTCGCGCGTCACGCCCTCCCGTTAGAAGCGACCGCTCTTACAGCTAGTTAGTGTCAAAACCGACGAATAAAATTAAGGCGGGGGAACGTTATGCTAATGCGTACGCGGCTACTGCTCGTTGAAGCGTGAGCCGAAGCAGATGTGTTGCCGTCGGGAGGACGTAAACATCTCTGGCACCTGCCCGACCGGGCGCGCGAAAACGAGCGGTTGTGTTGAGAACAAGCTGCGTGCGTCAGGAGGCGCGAAACCGTCACGTCTCGCGAGGCGGCGCCGCCCTTAACAAGTGGTCCTCGCTTGCCACCCTGCAGGGGGCTGAAGCCGTCTCCAGCTGCGACATAAAAGTTAATCTTCCGGCGAGGCTGCACTTGCCGAATAGTAAGCACACACGCACTTCGGAAATTTTACGAAGACTCTTAATGTAAGTTTAGCACTACACAACAAGTTTCCCACACGTGTTCCCACATCGTTCTGGACTGCCTTGTGCGTGCATTCAGCTTGTAACAATTTGCTAAGCAATAGGCGGGATAGGTGTATAAAATACTTTGTGAATCCACGAACAGCAACTAAACTTCATCATCAACTTTTTAACCTTCAACTTTAGATATCTCCTAATAAACTGTTTGGGCTGGCAGGAACAGCAAGATGTATATTTGAGGAAAGCTTTTCTTTCGTCTTATGCTGTCAGGAAAACACTATTTATATTCTGAAGGTTGTTGTTTTCGTCAGTCCGAAGACTGGTTTCGTGCATCTCTCCACGCTACTATGCAAGCCTCTACATCCATCTACTCGATCCACCCATCTAATTTTCGGGATTTTCCTACAGCACCATACTTCAAACACTTCTATTTCGTTTTTGCCTCAACTGTTAATCGTCCACGATTCACGTCCATAATAAGGCTCACTCCGGAAAAATACGTTCACAAAAGACTACCAATCACTTAAATTTATATTCGATGTTAACAAATTCGCTTTCCTTGGTATTGCCAGTCTGCGTTTTATTTCCTCTCTACTTCGGCCATCATCATTTTCACCGACTGCGACATAATCGCGTGTATAAACAGTGATCCAATACTGTAAAATGCTTTTTTCTTCCAGTCTATGATCACAAATGAATTCTTTAGACGATGATTGGTTTCAGTCTCTGATGACCATCCTCAGATGGGGTAAAAAAGATCTGAGGATGGTCATTAGAGACTGAAACCAATCATCGTCTAAAGAATTCATATTGTGATCATAGACTGGAATAAAAAAGCATTTTACATCATAATTTTGCTGCCCAAATTTAAAATTTCATTACTTTTAGTGTCTCATTCCTAATCTGATTTTCTCATCATCATATGACTTGATGCTATTACATTTCATTATTCTTGTTTTGCTTCTATTGATGCTCATCTTATGACCTCTTTCCAACATTCTATCCAGTCCTCTCAACTACTCTTCCACGCCCTTTGCCATCTCTGACAGAATTACAAAGTAATCGGCAAACCTCAATGTTTTTATTTTTCCCTGAACTTCAATTCCTTCTCCACATATTTCTTTAGTGTACTTTACTGGTTGTTCAGTGTATAGATTGAATAACATCCGGAAATGGCGACAAACGTACCTCATTCACCTCTCAATTTCTGCTTCACTTTCATGTCCTTCGGCTCTTAGGACAACGTTCTGGTTTCTGTAGAAACCGTAAATAGCCTTTCAGTCCAGGTATTTTATCCCTGCTGCTTCAGAATTTCTAGTAATACAGTCAACATTGTGAAATACTTTCTCCAAGTATGCAAACGCTATAAAAGTGGGTTTGCCTTTCCTTATCCTATCCTCTAAAATGCGTCGTAGGGCGAGCAGTGCGTCGCGGGTTCCTACATTTCTCCAGAACGCAAACTGATCTTCCTCGAGGTCAACTTCTACCAGTTTTCCCATTCTTCTGTAAACAATTTTTAGTAATTTGTAACCATGAAGTATTAAACAGATACCTTGGTAATATTCACAGCTGTCAGCACCTGCTTTCTTTGGAATTGGAAGTATTACATTCTTCTTGAAGTCTGAGGGTATTTCCCCTGCCTCATATGTCTTGCACTCCAGATGGAACTGCCTAGCCAAGGCTGGCTCTCCCAAGGGTATCAGCAGTTTTCAGGTTCAAAAATGGTTCAAATGGCTCTGAGCACTATGGGACTCAACTGCCGAGGTCATTAGTCCCCTAGAACTTAGAACTAGTTAAACCTAACTAACCTAAGGACATCACAAACATCCATGCCCGAGGCAGGATTCGAACCTGCGACCGTAGCGGTCTTGCGGTTCCAGACTGCAGCGCCTTTAACCGCACGGCCACTTCGGCCGGCAGCAGTTTTCAGGGAATGTCGTCTACTGCAGGGGCCTTATTTCGGCTTAGGCCTTTCAGAGCTCTGTCAAGTTCTTCTCGAAGTAGCGTATTTCCTATCTTCTTCTACTTCGTCTTCCATGTGAACAATAATGTCTTGCAGTTCGTTTCCGTAGCGTAGTCGCGTTACATATTCTTTCCATTTTGAGTTCTCCCTTATTTGCTTCTGAAGATGTCAGCTATAAAATACACGGAACGGAAAGTCACTTACAGCTCTAACAATTACCAGGTCGCAGTTATAAAAGCGGAAGGTTGTGGGAAGAAAGCTGTAGCAGAGAATTGCGTGACACTGTGCTGTAGCCTGTCCCATGCATGATTCAGTCTGTACATTCAGCAAGCAGTAAATGGAAGCAAGTTGGAATTTGGAAACAGAATGAAAGTTCAGAGGTAATAGATTAAAACATGATGCTTGCTCATGACGTCGTAATTATGTTAGCCACGGCAAAGGACTTGGAAAAAGTGGAAATTTGTGGTAAGTACTGTGGGACCAAACTGCTGAGGTCATCGGTCCCTAGGCTTACGCACTACTCATTCTAAGGACAACACACACACCCATCCCCGAGGGAGGACTCGAACTTCCGACGAGGGAGCCGCGCGAACCGTGACAAGACGCCTCTGACCGCACGGCTACCCCGAGCGGCAAAGTACTTGGAGGAGAAGCTATCCAGAATGTATAATGTATTGAAAATAGATTATGAGATGAACATCAACAATGTTAAGCAATAGTAAAGGAATATAGTGGCATCAAATAAGGTGATGTTGGGAGGATTAATGAGCCATCAGAAATAGGAGATAAGTTTGTTATTTGAGGTGTAAAATGACTGTAGAGATAAGGTATAATATTAGCAAGGAAGTCTTTATGAAAGCATTTATTGAAGGAGTAGTCTTATACGGAAGTGAATCGTGAACTATAAACACTACAGACAAAAAAAAGAGGCTTTCGAAGTTAGCTGCTACAAAAAATTCCGAAGATTGGATGGGTGGATCGGAAGTGAATCTAATCGAGGAGAAAAGAAATTTAGTGCACCAGTTAACTGAAAGAAGGAATCGGTTGATAGGAAACATACACTCCTGGAAATGGAGAAAAGAACACATTGACACCGGTGTGTCAGACCCACCATACTTGCTCCGGACACTGCGAGAGGGCTGTACAAGCAATGATCACACGCACGGCACAGCGGACACACCAGGAACCGCGGTGTTGGCCGTCGAATGGCGCTAGCTGCGCAGCATTTGTGCACCGCCGCCGTCAGTGTCAGCCAGTTTGCCGTGGCATACGGAGCTCCATCGCAGTCTTTAACACTGGTAGCATGCCGCGACAGCGTGGACGTGAACCGTATGTGCAGTTGACGGACTTTGAGCGAGGGCGTATAGTGGGCATGCGGGAGGCCGGGTGGACGTACCGCCGAATTGCTCAACACGTGGGGCGTGAGGTCTCCACAGTACATCGATGTTGTCGCCAGTGGTCGGCGGAAGGTGCACGTGCCCGTCGACCTGGGACCGGACCGCAGCGACGCACGGATGCACGCCAAGACCGTAGGATCCTACGCAATGCCGTAGGCGACCGCACCGCCACTTCCCAGCAAATTATGGACACTGTTGCTCCTGGGGTATCGGCGAGGACCATTCGCAACCGTCTCCATGAAGCTGGGCTACGGTCCCGCACACCGTTAGGCCGTCTTCCGCTCACGCCCCAACATCGTGCAGCCCGCCTCCGGTGGTGTCGCGACAGGCGTGAACGGAGGGACCAATGGAGACGTGTCGTCTTCAGCGATGAGAGTCGCTTCTGCCTTGGTGCCAATGATGGTCGTATGCGTGTTTGGCGCCGTGCAGGTGAGCGCCACAATCAGGACTGCATACGACCGAGGCACACAGGGCCAACACCCGGCATCATGGTGTGGGGAGCGATCTCCTACACTGGCCGTACACCACTGGTGATCGTCGAGGGGACACTGAATAGTGCACGGTACATCCAAACCGTCATCGAACCCATCGTTCTACCATTCCTAGACCGGCAAGGGAACTTGTTGTTCCAACAGGACAATGCACGTCCGCATGTATCCCGTGCCACCCAACGTGCTCTAGAAGCTGTAAGTCAACTACCCTGGCCAGCAAGATCTCCGGATCTGTCCCCCATTGAGCATGTTTGGGACTGGATGAAGCGTCGTCTCACGCGGTCTGCACGTCCAGCACGAACGCTGGTCCAACTGAGGCGCCAGGTGGAAATGGCATGGCAAGCCGTTCCACAGGACTACATCCAGCATCTCTACGATCGTCTCCATGGGAGAATAGCAGCCTGCATTGCTGCGAAAGGTGGATATACACTGTACTAGTGCCGACATTGTGCATGCTCTGTTGCCTGTGTCTATGTGCCTGTGGTTCTGTCAGTGTGATCATGTGATGTATCTGACCCCAGGAATGTGTCAATAAAGTTTCCCCTTCCTGGGACAATGAATTCACGGTGTTCTTATTTCAATTTCCAGGAGTGTAGTATCAAATACTTAATTTCGCAATGTAGTAAAATGTATGTGTTTGGGTGGTGAAGGGGGGAGAAGAAGGGGGTGGAAGTAAGGATTGACTAAAGTAAGCAGTCTCTAGTGGATTTAGGCTGCGGTAGTCACACAGAGATGAAGAGGCTTGCACAGGCAGAACCAGCGCGGATATTTGTATCAAACCAGTTTTCGGACTGAAGTCATCAAGAACAACAAGAATTTTACATTATTTTTTTTACACCACATAGTTCTAAAAGTAGATGAAAACATTTAGTGAAAAAGAATTTCCTGAAGTGGTGTTAGTTTCATAAATTCAGCTAAACTATGTGACGCTGTGAAGATTGAAAGTTCCACAAGACAAGAAGAGTGCAGTGTAATCGAATGAAAGATCTATACCGACAAATACTGATAGTGATACCTCATTCAGTAGCAGAGTATCATATTCGTGGTACTGAGTGAGGTTATACTTAATAGTTGTCTACAAATATAAATTTCATATCCGAATGGGATTATTCTCTTCGTCGTTACCGAACAATGATACTCTAAATATAGCCTGTTTATCAAGATTAACTTAAATATCCTACTGCTCTTATTCCTTGAGTCGCATTTAGCCTCACGAAGCAAAACGATACACGGTAATTGACATCACTTCATCTGTATTAATACTACAGCAAAAGACTGTGGTCCGTCTTCATACGACACAGTAAGGGAATTCTAAATATCTATTTACTAAATATACGTAGCACTAACATATCTTGATTCAAATCAATCATTTCGAATAAAAAATGTCTTCCGAAACTGCTAGTAACTCTTGTTTCATTCTCCCTTTTTCTTCAACAAACATCGTCCATCTGTAGCTTTACAGTCTACTTGTGATTACGTATGAGACTAATATTGTGAGGTAGAGTTTTAACTCATTAACCTTAGGTACTTAAACATCAGACAGGAAGAAAGTAAAGTCACCCGTAACTTTACTGTTTTTGTCCTGCCTTTTGACATAGACCTACAAGAGATAAGGATTTTTCGGAGCAAATATTTACACTACTGGCCATTAAAATTGCTACACCAAGAAGAAATGCAGATGATAAACGTGTATTCATTGGACAAATTAATTATACTAGAACTGACATGTGTTTACATTTTCACGCAATTTGGGTGCGGAGATCCTGAGAAATCAGTACGCAGAACAACCACCTCTGGCCGTAATAACGGCCTTGATACGCCTGGGCATTGATTCAAACAGAGCTTGGATAGCGTGTACAGGTACAGCTGCCCATGCAGTTTCAACACGATACCACAGTTCATCAAGAGTAGTGACTGGCGTATTGCGACGAGCCAGTTGCTCGGCCACCATTGACCAGACGTTTTCAATTGGTGAGAGATATGGAGAATGTGCTGGCCAGGGCAGTAGTGGAACATTTTCTGTATCCAGAAAGGCCCGTACAGGACCTGCAACATGCGGTCGTGCATTATCCTGCTGAAATGTATGGTTTCGCAGGGATCGAATGAAGGGTAGAGCCACGGGTCGTAACAGATCTGAAATGTAACGTCCACTGTTCAAAGTGCCGTCAATGCGAACAAGAGGTGACCGAGACGTGTAACCAATGGCGTCCCATACCAGCACTTTCCTCATGTCAGCACGTTGTAGGTGTCGCCACCGACGCCAACCTTGTGTGAATGTTCTGAAAAGCTAATCATTTGCATATCACATCATCTTCTTCCTGTCGGTTAAATTCCGCGTCTGTAGCACGTCATCTTCGTGGTGTAGAAATTTTAATAGCCGGTAGTGTAATATCAAATGAAGCAAGATAAAACAATAATGTGAACTAGGTTTTTGATATGAAACATAAAAATGACACTTGAACCAAAGACGTAAGAAGTTTCACAACTCCTATATTGCACGGGAAGCTGTTTACAGAGCATAGTTGTGCAACTCCTTCGCCATGGTTTGTTGATGACTACTGGTGAGTCTTACTACAGCGGTCCTGTTTTCATTTCCCACTGACATTTTGATAAACATCCAAGGCGCCGCACTCTGGTATCTGCGTTTTTCCTCATAGGTGTTTTCCTCTTTAAATCATTGCGAACATACGTAAACCGAAGTATAGCGAAAGCAAAATACTGCCTCTCAAATGTATCTCGCGTCTCCCACTTACTCACTCATTACTATCGGTACCTGTCTTCCTACCAAATTACGTCAGCACACTTTTCACTTTTTCAGCTTGTTTCAGTCCGGGCGGTGAAATTCGGGGCAAGCACTTTCCCTCGCACACATCAATCTGTTACTCAATCGGTGGCAGCGATTTGGCCCCGGAGAGTTTTCCCGAACGTCGCGCCCAATTAGCGACAGTCTTCGAGCCACTTGCTTCGCAGTTCGCCTACTGCCGCGCGTGAATCGACAAATACGAGATGTGGTCGCATGTCACAAAACCCGTTTCCATCCGCAAGCAGCGAGTCCAGGATGCATTCTTAGCCTTCTGGAACCAGTCTCAAAAGTTTCCCGCTGTCTCTAATGATCACATTCCTGTCTCTCCCAGATACACATCGCATACGTAACTACTTGTGGATGCAAGTCTGGCATGTTGTTCTAGCAACTTGTCCCGTTTCTCTCGTACTTTTGTGGCCTGTGCCGTTTTTCCGTGTTCCAAATAAGTACGCTGGCGGTCGTGGGACGTGTTACGCTGTGAAGAGCTTGACCGAACCCTACAAAAATGATACTCTATCATTTCCATGCCTGTAGTATTTGTCGATACAAGATTTCGATTTTATGCGAGCTTATTTTCAATACTAAAAAGCTTTTCGTACAGAGGAAGAATGGTGTGAGTACGTGATGGGTACTGGGCGTGTCAAACGTTGCTAGATCTCTTCTGGTGAAGATCGTAAAAAAGTATGCCCAGTGGACATGTACATCCAGCTGTCGCCATCTTCCTGACTGAGATACGTCGAATAACTGGCAGAAGGGAGATGGGAGCATCATAACGACAGATAGGAACGACACTTGGCTCCAGTGCAGTGACAATAGTATGCGTCGTGGCGAGGCAGTCCCACCAGGCAACAGGAGTTGGCAAACGTCACTCTACAAACATCACATAACATCTACATCCACATCCATACTCCACAAACCACCTGACGGTGTGTGGCGGAGGGTACTTTGAGTAATTCTATCGGTTCTCCCTTCTATTCCCGTCTTGTATTGTTCGAGGAAAGAAAGATTGTCGGTATGCCTCTGTGTGGGCTCTAATCTCTCTGATTTTATCCTCATGGTCTCTTCGCGAGATATACGTAGGAGGGAGAAATATACTGCTTGACTCCTCGGTGAAGGTATGCTCTCGAAACTTTAACAAAAGCCCGTACCGAGCTACTGAGCGTCTCTCCTGCACAGTCTTCCACTGGAGTTAATCTCTCATCTCCGTAACGCTTTCGCGATTGCTAAATGCTCCTGTAACGAAGCGCGCTGCTCTCCGTTGGATCTTCTCTATCTCTTCTATCAACCCTATCTGGTACGGATCCCACACTGCTGAGCAGTATTCAAGCAGTGGGCGAACAAGAGTACTGTAACCTACTTCCTTTGTTTTCGGACTGCATTTCCTTAGGATTCTTCCAATGAATCTCAGTCTGGCATGTGCTTTACCGACGATTAATTTTATATGGTCATTCCATTTTAAATCACTCGTAATGCGTACTCCCAGATAATTTATGGAATTAACTGCTTCTAGTTGCTGACCTGCTATATTGCAGCTAAACGATAAAGGATCTTTCTTCCTATGTATTCGCAGCTCATTACACTTGTCTACCCTGAGATTCAATTGCCATTCCCTGCACCATGCGTCAATTCGTTGCAGATCCTCCCGCATTTAAGCACAATTTTCCAATGTTACTACCTCTCGATACACCACAGCATCATCCGCAAAAAGCCTCAGTGAACTTCCGATGATATCCACGAGGTCATTTATGTATATTGTATATAGCAACGGTCCTACGACACTCCCTTGCGGCACACCTGAAATCACTCTTACTTCGGAAGACTTCTCTCCATTGAGAATGACGTGTATCTCGCGAAGAGACCATGAGGATAAAATCAGAGCCCACGCAGAGGCATACCGACAATCTTTCTGTTATCTAGGAACTCTTCAATCCAGTCACACAATTGGTCTGATAGACCATATGCTCTTACTTTCTTCATTAAACGACTGTGGGGAAATGTATCGAACGCCTTGCGGAAGTCAAGAAACACGGCATCTACCTGGGAACCCGTGTCTATGGCCCTCTGAGTCTCGTGGACGAATAGCGCGAGCTGGGTTTCACACGATCGTCTTTTTCGAAACCCATGCTGATTCCTAACGAGAACATTGTTAGACTGTTCGACTAGCTCTGGTGAATAGGTAGATGACAATAGTTTAAACACATTGTTGTTAGACACATTTTATGCAAAATTATTCGTGTGCACGTCGATAGGCACTATTCGCTCTACAAGGATCTGTAATCACCTAGCCGTTTCCTGGGTTAGCACATCTGAGACGTGGAATAGGTCTCACTGGCCACGCTCTTTTCTGATCCTTGTTACATAATCAAGACAATAGGTTAAGATAAGGCTGAATGGTCGTTATCGTGTTTAAGACCGACTGGTGCAAACCGCACCGTAACCAGTCCACTGAATCTGTAGATATTTAAGTTTTAATTGGGCACTAGCAACAGAATTGGCTGGGACAGGCGATGGCCAGATGTGACCATTGTCGCACCGTGTGCAGCTGAAGGCACGGCAACATCCAAGTGGGAGAAGCAATGTTATTCCGTTTTTATTACAGGCGTCGCTATATTGTTAAAGGTACGAGCGTTGGCTGAAAGATAATGATGCATACATGCTTGCAGAACGCTACCTAAATGACCTTGAGATACGCGACAGGTGGCATGTGGAAGATTCCTTCTCCCTCCACACGCATGCGCACTTCGAATGTGTTGCGTTCATCCACCGTATTTTGAGTAGCGTTAAGTATGGAGACGTGTTCCAGTGCGAAGTCAACGCGAGTTAAACAGCGTGCTGTTATCGAATTTTGAACTGTCTAAAAAGTGATCTTTAGTGAGATTCATCGTCGTTTAAAGGCTGTTTATGGTGGCGATAGGTGTACTGTACACCGATGGGTAGTAAAATTTCTGGGCTGCGAGCCTGGAGAAAACATAACTGGTGAAACACGCAGTCGAATTCCGCTCACTGTCAGAGACGATAAATATCGTCGATGATTTGATTTAAAAGTACCGATGAATCAGCGAAAACCGTATCGCAAATCATATTGTAACGTCCAAGGCACGTGTCGGCTTCATGATTGAACGATTAGGATACGCCGAAAATCTCTGCATGGACGCAACACTGTCTCACAGACGAGAACAAACATTGTGGGTTGCAATTCAGCGAACAACTTTCGTGACGAAGAAAATGACTTTCTTTTAAATATTGTGATGGGAGATGAGTTAAGTGTCCATAATTACGACCCAGAAGAGGAACGACATAGCGCTGAATATCAACATCCATCTTCTCCTCAAGCGAAGATTAGATTAGATTAATACTAGTTCCATGGATCATGAATGATGTGGAACGAGTCAAATTTTCCAATACATGACATAATTAAGTTAATTTAGCAACATAATTAAGTTAATGTAACAACTTTTTAATTTTTTATAATTTTTTTGTTTGGTTTTTTTTAATATTTTTTTTTCTTAATTTATATCTAAAAATTCCTCTATGGAGTAGAAGGAGTTGTCATTCAGAAATTCTTTTAATTTCTTCTTAAATACTTGTTGGTTATCTGTCAGACTTTTGATACTATTTGGTAAGTGACCAAAGACTTTAGTGGCAGTATAATTCACCCCTTTCTGTGCCAAAGTTAGATTTAATCTTGAATAGTGAAGATCATCCTTTGTCCTAGTATTGTAGTTATGCACACCGCTATTACTTTTGAATTGGGTTTGGTTGTTAATAACAAATTTCATAAGAGAGTATATATACTGAGAAGCTACTGTGAATATACCTAGATCCTTAAATAAATGTCTGCAGGATGATCTTGGATGGACTCCAGCTATTATTCTGATTACACGCTTTTGTGCGATAAATACTGTATTCCTCAGTGATGAATTACCCCAAAATATGATGCCATATGCAAGCAATGAGTGAAAATAAGTGTAGTAAGCTAATTTACTAAGATGTTTATCACCAAAATTTGCAATGACCCTTATTGCATAAGTAGCTGAACTCAAACGTTTCAGCAGATCATCAATGTGTTTCTTCCAATTTAATCTCTCATCAATGGACAAACCTAAAAATTTTGAATATTCTACCTTAGTTATATGCTTCTGATTAAGGTCTATATTTATTAATGGCGTCATACCATTTACTGTACGGAACTGTACGTACTGTGTCTTATCAAAATTCAGTGAGAGTCCGTTTACAAGGAACCACTTAGTAATTTTCTGAAAGACAGTATTGACAATTTCATCAGTTAATTCTTGTTTGCCAGGTGTGATTATAATCATCAGCAAAGAAAACTAACTTTGCCTCTTCGCGAGTATAGAATGTTCAAAACACAACCATCCGCAAAACAAATTCGTTTGACTGTGTTTCGCAATGTTTATAGGGTTTATGTGACTGCTTTGTGGTACGAGGGGCAACGGTAAATTCTTCTTAGAACACAGGGAGACTAGAAAACATATTCGACGTCGAGTTTGTCCTGTTGCAGGCAGCCATAAGCCGACAATCCTGAAAGATGGCAGCGCCCATCCACATACCTCGTGCGCAGTTGAGGAGGCTCTGGGGAATCGTAAGCTTAAACCGATTCCACGCCGATCTTGAGTGTTACAGTTTTTGTTTTTTGCATCTGCTCAAGAGAGACCAGAAGCGTAATCATGATATCTGAGGTGGAAGCAGCTGTCAAGTCTTGGATTCGAGAAGTCAGAAGAATTTTTCATTATCAAACGTTGGAACGAATGCGTTGATGATAACGGTGACATTGTTCAAAAATCTGAAGCTTAATAATTGCACTTTAATGTTTATTTTGCCCGACCTTTCCAATTGCTTTCGTTCGTGTTTCGCAAGCGTATGAGCATTTATCTTCAGCCTACCCGGGTAGATGTTAATCTTGCCAGTCAGAATTAGCTTCTGCCGTAGAGGCTCAGTGAATTCTGGTGCACACCTGTTATTGCTCAGCTCATTGTGTCAGGACGTTACACGGCTGGTTTTGTGCATCCTTCTCTCTGTGTAAACCAATGCACGAATTTTCATGGTCAAATAGGCTCTGAAGTTTCTGAGTGTTGTTAGTACAGGCTCTACTTTATCCACTAAAAATATAAATAACTTCAATGTAGAGCCGCGTGGGTTTAGCCGAGCGGTCTAGGGGCGCTGCAGTCATGGACTGTGCGGCTGATCCCGGCGGAGGTTCGAGTCCTCCCTCGGGCATGGGTGTGTGTGTTTGTCCTTAGGATAATTTAGGTTAAGTAGTGTGTAAGCTTAGGGACTGATGACCTTAGCAGTTAAGTCCCATAAGATTTCACACACATTTGAACACATTTTTTTTCAATGTAGATGGGAAAGAATATACTCATTTCTCGGTGGAGACCGTGAGTTACGTCTCGGAAAGTCGTCCGATACTTGGCGACTGATCTTGTCGGGAAGCTTGTGCAAGAGAGTCGGTTAGCGAGGCATACTGACCGGCAGAGATACTGTGTTCGCTGTACTCTGCACGCTACCCTTTTGCCTTCCGCTTGCTGCTTTGATGTTGATGTGCCGACTCGGCTTCGTAGTGTACATCGCGTTTCTCAACCTTTATTTTTCTTTAGGGCACACCGACATACGTTTCAAGCTTTTTCAATACCTGTGGATGTGTTTTTTTTTCTCTAGATGTAAACAAGAAAACACATAAAGTATGTACATCTTTCTTATTATGGGACGACTATGGGATACAAATTTATTACGTAAGTCTTATGAACATATACATAAGGTATGCAATAAAAGAAACTTATTATTCTTAGATATGAACGTAAATTTTTTATGTTATACATATTTCATATGTGGAAGACTATAAGACGTTAATACTCTTGCGACACAACTCACATGTATTCTCAACACACCAATGTGTCATAATACAGCGTTTGAGAAACGCTGGTACAGGCGTTTTATCTTGTTCTATTGAACTGAGCATATTCACCCGACTTCGTACAGGATTATGATTATGGTTTCTGCCTCTTATGCTCGGAATGCATTTACGTGATAACACATTATGTTATTTTTAAGTTACACTGCAACAGATTCCTTTCCGCGATACATTTGTTTAGTCGACTCCAACGTGCGAAATGTAAGGTCTTCATATGTCCACACAGCTTCTCAGAACACGTGAGACCAATAGCCAATTTTATTTCAGTAATTGAAGGTTGCTAAATTTATCGCTTTTCCACACATGTCTCGGGCGTTAGTGCTAATATGTGGTAATCTTCGTCTGTGTGTTGTACATGGATGGTAACATAAAAGACATGCGATCCGTGGAATTGTATTAGTATACGAAATGTGTTATCACGTATTCATTCATTGAACACTGTATTAACTGTGAACGTAATTTGAGATCTTGAACACCCGAGAACTAGCAAGATTTTCCCAAACCGGGAAAAACTAAAATCTCACGTAATTTGGTATCCTTGAACGATTTGCAGGTTAACCTTGCACATATTCCATACCTCCACATCTGTCGGTTTAAAACTACATTCCACAAGTACTTCATTCTCTTTAAATGAAGGCAATAAGATGACCTAAGCAGTGACGAGAGATTTATTAAATAATACTTTCACCTACACAGATAAGTTTGAGACGCTGCTGAACTTCGAGACAGGAGCCAGCAAGGAGAGAGAAATCGATATAGTTTCTGTAATCACACAAGCTCAGGGCTTTACAGTTCACTGTGTGTTGTCGGATAAAGAGAGGGGCGTCCGCTGTGCAAGGTTCGCAGGAGAGCTTCTGTAAAGTTTGGAAGGTAGGAGACGAGGTATTGGCAGAAGTAAAGCTGTGAGTACCGGCCGTGAGTCGTGCTTCGGTAGCTCAGTTGGTAGAGCACTTGCCCGCGAAAGGCAAAGGTCCCGAGTTCGAGTCTCGGTCGGGCACACAGTTTTAATCTGCCATGAAGTTTCAGATATATTACTGTTAGAAGCCTTGAGAAACAGATGAAATCGTTAAAACTGAACAAAGCCCCAGGACGCGATGGAATTCATATCAGATTCTCTACGTAATTTGCGGCTGCGTTAGCCCCTCTGTTAATTATAATCTGTCGCACATCCCTCAAACAAGAAAAAGCCGTGCTCAGAAGCTGAAGCAAAGCGCTGCTCACACGTATCTACCGGAAGGGTAGCAAAACTGATCCACAAAACTACAATCCAGCATTCTTGACATCCATTTTTCTAGAATTTTAGAACATATTCTTCTGAGCTCAAACATAATGAGATATCTCGAACAGGACGACCTCTTCCATGACAACCAGCACTGATTTCGAAAACACACACCACGTGAAACCTAAGTCGAGTTTCTCTTACATGACTCCCTAAAAGCCACGGATGAAGGCAATATGGTAATGAAGTATTTCTCGATATCTGAAAAGCATTTGACAGTACCGCACCTCCGCTTATTATCAAAAGCACGATCATATAGAGTATCAGGTAAGCATTTTGAGGATATTTTGGTTGGACAACGAGGCATGTTATCTTCGATGGAGAGTCGTCGACATATGTAGGTGTAACTTTGGGTGTGTCCCAGGGAAGTGCGTTGGGCCCATTGCTGCGGTTAATTTTGTATATTAATGATGTTGCGGATAATATTCATAGCAACCTCAACCTTTTTACAGACGATGCACTTTTCTACAGTGAAGTACAGTCTGAACTATGCTGTACAAATGAAGGGCTTATTTCAATAGTGGTACAAGTCCATTTTTGTTCATTGTGAGACACAGAGTCCTAAAGTTAAATGAGCGCTGAAAAATCTGCAGTTGAGATACCAGAACTATTAAAGCATATGGCTTTTTACTAGATATGAACCTTTCTTTCTGTTTGTTTGGATCATTAATTTCAGAAGCACTATAGGCAGAAAAGTGGAGGTAATGGACATGTACCACTATTGAAATGTGCCCTTCAGATATTCAGTTACATCCTGATAAGACTTCAAAGTGGTGCGAATACAAGCAGCTTTCGTTAAAAGTTCAAAAATGTCAAATTGTCCACATGGAACACTCATAAATTCAGTCGTGGGTAAAACAGAAAGCAGACTTGGGTTTATTGCCAGAATACTAGGAAAATGCAGTTTGTCTAAAAAGGAGATTGCTTACAAGTCACTCGTGCAAACCGTCCTAGCATATTCCTGAAGTGTGTGGGACCCTTCGCAAAGAAGACTAGCATGGAACAGTGAAAGTACACCGAAAACGGCACCACCAACAGTTACAGGTTTGTTTGAGTGTCACGGAGAGGTTCAAAAAAGTGAACTCGCAGACTTTTGGAGATGAGCGGAAACTATACCGAAGAGCTCTACTTGCAAATTTTCAGGAATCGGCTCTAAAAATGGTTACTTTAGGAATATACTACAACCGAATATCTATCGTTCCCATTTGGATAGCAAGCACAAGTTTAGATTTCTTACAGCATGCACAAAGGCATTTAAACGATCACTGTGCCCTTGTGTATGGAAGGGGAAAGCCTTACTAACTGGCGCAGTCGGACGTACCCTCTGCCATTTACATCTACATGGATACTCTGCAAATAACATTTAAGTGCCTGGCAGAGGGTTCATCGAACCACCTTCACAATTCTCTATTATTCCAATCTCGTATAGCGCGCGGGAAGAACGAACACCTATATCTTTCCGTACGAGCTCTGAGTTCCCTTATTTTATCGTGGTGATCGTTTCTCCCTATGTAGGTCGGTGTCAGCAAAATGTTTTCACATTCGGAGGAGAAAACTGGTGATTGGCAATTCGTGAGAAGATTCCGTCACAGCGAAAAACATGTTTCTTTTAATGATGTCCAGTTCAAATCCTGTATCATTTCAGTGACACTCTCTCCAATATTTCGCGATAATTCAAAACGTGCTCCCCTTATTTGACCTTTTTCGATGTACTCCATTAGTACTATCTGGTAAGGATCCCACACCACGCAGCTATATTCTAAAAGAGGACGGCAAACTGTAGTGTAGGCATTCACCTCAGGGATCTGTTACATTTTCTAAGTGTCCTGCCAATAAAACGCAGTCTTTCGTTAGCCTTCCCCCCAACATATTCTATGTGTTCCCTCCAATTTACGTTGTTCATAAATGTAATTTCTAGGTATTTAGTTGAATTTACAGCCTTTAGATATGACTGATTTATCGTGTAACCGAAGATTAACGAATTCCTTTTACCACTCATATGGATGATCTCACACTTTTCGTTATTTAGAGTCAACTGCCAGTTTTCGCACCATTCAGATATCTTTTCTAAATCGTTTTCCAACTCGTTTCGATCGTCTGATGACTTCATTAATCGATAAAAGATAGCGTCATCTGCAAACAACCCAAGACGGCTGCTCAGATTGTCTCTCAAATCGTTTTTATAAACAAGGAACGACGACGTTCCGTCAGTTACTACAAGCTGTGACCTCTCTGACAGGAAATCACAAATCCAGTCACATAACTGAGACGATATTCCATAAGCACGCATTTTCACTACAACCCGCTTGTGTGGTACAGTGTAAAAAGCTTTCCGGAAATGGAGAAAACGGAATCGATCTGAAATCGCTCGTATCTGGTGGTTTTATATTGTGAATAAGCTTCCTACTTAGATTGTTGTTGGTGCTGAAGCTGATTTTTACGTCTGTGTTTTTGAATAGTCTTGCTAGTTTGTCAGATACTATTCCAAGATATGGCATTTTTACATATTTGACTGTTGACTGTTGGGGCACTGACAGTTGTGAGTGTAGTTTGATGTTGTTTGTTCAGTTCATTTTTTATCTGTTGTGACATGGTATTAATGAGAGAAGGATCATATCCATTGTTTATTGCAGTATATGTTATATGTCCACAATATAAAACCACCAGATTCAAGTCTTGATGCGTCTGGCATTTACAAAATTACCTGCAACCAATGTAATAAATATTGTGTCGGCCAAACAGACAGAAATTTCAGAACCCAATTCAAAGAACATATAGACTGCTACAGACTTGATAAATGTAACAAATCAGCAGTAGCAATTCACATTAAAGACACAGGCCACCCTTTGAAAATCGAAGACACCCTCGAAATTTTACATCAAACGGGAGAAAGTAAAATAATGGATGTCATGGAAGTAATGGGAATTTTCATACGTAATTCAAAGCATGGAGATAACATTCTTAAAAAAATAACCGAATTCAAAAACTCAGAGTTCTTCAACAGTCTTAAGCCAGTTCTAACTCAATAGATTCAAGATATGTCATTGTAAATAATTGACTACAAATCTGTCAGTACCTAGATAATCGATACAAAACCTCGATAATCGATACAGACTCACATGCTACAGTCCGCCATCTTGTGTTGTGTGGATAACGTCGAAGCAATTTATGCAGTGAATTACTCTGGCAATCAGTGACAAAAGACAATGTGAAGTAGTGTAATGTCAATCAACAGCTCCGCCATTACACCAGTGATGCAAGTGAAGCAGCAAGATGATGAAATCGTAAGTGATCAACTATCATATAAAAGTGTTTCACACTATTTTCGTAACACATAACTAATGAAAATCTATCTGCATCGTATACAGGCTGTGATATCATACATAATCAACCACGAGGAAGAAAACCAGCAGAAGACATCACTGATTTCGGTTTCTAGCCATACACTGCCTCCCTCCCCCCCACCCCCCAAAAAAAAAAAAAAATTCCACACCAGCCGCTACAGTAACAAACAATGGACAAAGAGCTCTAGATTAATCTAGATTAAGACTGTTTATTTTTAAGTGACATTTCTTTGTATGTATGTATGTATGTATGTATGTATAAACGCCTGAAGATGAACAGAACATGTTCGAAACGCGTTGTATTGTTAGATTAACCATAAAATAAAAAGTGAGTGGTAGCAGAAACTAGAAATAAATAATAACAGCAATTGTATCATCTGAATTTGGAGTTCGGTGAAAGGATTATTATTTTATTCCGAATGTCAACAATGACCTCTGCTCATACTAAGTCACAGGAACTATCTACTTCAATTTCGCGACAGGATAATCTACTTCTAACAGCAACAAACACGACGCCGCCAACCGTGTTTAGCCTATGCTTTCGGAACACCGTTAGGTTCTTCGGAAAAAATTTCGACTGAGCTTATATCCGGCTTTAGCCAGCTTTCAGTGCCTATAACGATTTGAGCATTAGCGCTTTCTAATAGAGTTTGGAGCTCTGGTACTTTCCCAACACAGCTACGACAATTTACAACTGTTATGCTGATGGTCCCTGTATCTACGATCTTCTTGTGCTGAGCCTGCACTCTTCGTGACTGAAGACCTTCTCCTGTTTTCCCGAGGCCCTCTAACCTAAAAAACCACCCAGTCCAGGCCGCGCAGCCCCTGCTACCCGTGTAGCCGCCTCCTTCGAACGGTCGACACCTGACATATTCAGCGAAACGCGAAACCCAGCCACCCTTTGGCGCAAGTCGAGGAATCTTGCCACCTACACGGTCGCAGAACCGTCTGAGCCTTTGATTCAGACCCTCCACTCGGCTCTGTACCAGAGCTTCGCAAACGGTCCTGTCGACTTTGCTGCAAATGGCCAGCTCTGCTTTCATCTTGCTAGCAAGACTGGCAGGCTTTACCACTTCTGTTAGCCTTTCGAAACCAGAGATTCTCTTCTGATCCAGGTGTGGTTGCAGACGTAGATATGAAACTTAAGCCCAAAATTAATCAGACTTCGTATATTCACACATATTTCAAATTGTTATATAGAGGGGAAATGTTTCAAGGAATGAAAACCTGGTTCGTAGCCTCTCGTGAAGTCAGAGGTTAAAGTAGTAGCGGACGGCTTTCAATCTGAAATCTGGACAATTCATACAGGCAAGGTGTAACCACTGACGGCTGGGAACAGATTACTCGAAGCCGGGTTGAGATCCCGAGTTTCCATGCGTTGTTTACCGTTGTAACCGTCAGATCGACGCCATAATTTCCGTAAATGACATGCTGACAGAGCACATGAAACAGAAATTGTTTACAGCCATACCTCTGTAACTGCCCGAATGACGGTCTGAGGAAATGTTGGATGTGACAATATTACTAATTTTGTAATTGTTGAATGAAGGCAGAATGATCACGAACAAGTGACAAGAATGATAAACAGGCGTCTCGTCACGGTTCGCGCGGCTCCCCCTGTCGGAGGTTCGAGTCCTCCCTCGGGCATGGGTGTGTGTGTGTCGTCCTTAGCGTAAGTCAGTTTAAGTTAGATTAAGTGGTGGGTAAGCCAAGGGACCGATGACCTCAGCAGTTTGGTCCCATAAGACCTTAACACAAATTTCCGTGACCAGTGCACTAAATGATATGTCCCAGCGGGAGACTGCTGGACGCTACAGTGCAGTTCACGGCGCAAACGGCCTGAATAGTTTTAATATCCTTTAGATGATGAACATCTCCACGAAGTTAGTTACGTATCAGATTGCTGCTTTATTGTGTGGCGTTCTCCAATTCCATCAGTGTACTTACGATTTTTTTGTACACTCTGACATTACTTGTTTTTGGTCTCACTAACAATGTTCACTATGATCGTTTGTCTGTTCCTATAATATTGAGGTATTTTTCAAACTCTTACACAATGTTCAGAGAGTAAAACCTGGTTCCACCTGACACTTGAATCAGAAACAGTCATTTATTAGTACTTCCGTCTGGATGATAATCATTCTTCTTCAGACTAAGAATAAAAACAATCTTATGTCCTTATTCATTTAACAGATTCTCGAGTACATCTACAACTATTGATGTAATGCTGTATTAATACAAGATCAGCCATTGTGTATTGTTTACATTTGTTGAATTACTTTCCGCGATAAAGTATACATGTATCCGATGACATAATATTGTAGCATCTACTCACTATTACGTGTACGTTTCTTCTGTACAAGTTTACTGTCGCCTTCGTACTATCATTATTAAAAACTCCGAACAGACCTCAGGAGGCCCAACGGTACTGACCGACCACCGTGTCATCCTCAGCCTACAGGCTCCACTGGTTGAGGATATGGAGGGGCATATGGTCAGCACACCGCCCTCCCGGCCGTTGACAGTTTTTGAGGCGGGAGCCGCTACTTCTCAGTAAAGTAGCTCCTCAATTTCCGCAGAAGGGATGAGTGCACCCCGCTTACCAACCTCACTCAGTAGACTGGGCGGTCACCCACCCAAGTCCTCGCCCAGCCCGACAGCGCTTAACTTCGGTGATCTGACGGGAACCGGTGTTACTAATGCGGTAAGACCGTTGGATACACTGACCTTACCGGCAGTTCTAAATAAGGATCATCACTGAATCGTGGGTGTGGTAAACATCAACACACAGTACTCATCTTACTCCTATAACAAGGCAATATGAGTCTGTTTACAGGGCTGCATGTTTGCCGAAGGCTTCACCCGAAATATGGTGAAGCTGGCCTTGCTCGCGGGGTGCAAGACGGCCTTACGGTCAACAGTACCACACCCAAAACTGATCCTTTGGTTTAGAGCAATGTAGAGGAATCCTGTAAAGGCTTTTTCGAATCTGAGATGTGACTGGCTGTAGATTTCTGGACTCGGGTTTTCGGATGAAGAATTGTAGGATTCCCCATGATATTTCACTGGAAACGGCCTTGCCGCAGTGGATACACCGGTTCCCGTGCCATCACCGAAGATAAGCGCTGTCGGGCGTGGTCGCCACTTGGATGGGTGATCATCCGGGCCGCCATGCGCTGTTGCCATTTTTCGGGGTGCCCTCAGCCTCGTGCTGCCAATTGAGGAGCTACTCGACTGAATAGTAGCGGTTTCGGTCAAGAATACCATCTTAGTCCGCAGCTCGTGGTCGTGCGGTTGCGTTCTCGCTTCCCACGCCCGGGTTCCCGGATTCGATTCCCGGTGGGGTCAGGGATTTTCTCTGCCTCGTGATGACTGGGTGTTGTGTGCTGTCCTTAGGTTAGTTACCTTTAAGTAGTTATAAGTTCTAGGGGACTGACGACCATAGATGTTAGGTCCCATAGTGCTCAGAGCCATTTGAACCATTTGAATACCATCTTAACGACCGGGAGAGCGGTGTGCTGACCCAACGCCCCTCCTATCCGCATCCTCCACTGAAGATGACACGGCGGTCGGATGGTCCCAGTAAGCCACTCGTGGCCTGAAGACGGAGTGCCATGATATTTCACTAGTTGAATAACAGAATTAGGTAAATGTTGAGGAAACAAAGACTGTTTCACTCTCGGTTTAAAAAAGAATGTAGAAACGTAGTATAGCAGAAATTTTTGCGTCTATAAAAAGATCGACGGACGAAGCGTAAAAGAACTTCTACTCACATACGCTAGCGAAAGATTTTCCCGAGACCCCGAGAAAATTCTGCTGCTACGTAAAATAAGTAAGTTGGTCGAAGAGTTCTATTTAGTTTCTCATCAACCAGTCTACTGAGCAATAGAAGATAGAAAATGTAAAGCTGAAGTATTGAATTTCGCGTTTAAAAACTCATTCACCCAGGAGGCTCATACAGACATACTACCGTGTGGACATCCGCACAAAGTCCAGCATGAGGTGCATAGAACTACGCATCCCTGGCGTTGGAAGGCAACTGAAAGAGTTGAAAACGAATAAGCCGCCAGCTCATGATGGAATCACAATTCGGTTTTACCGGGAAGGCCCTTCGACACTGGCCACTCAGTTCTTTCGCATTTATCGTAAATCGCTGTCCATCGCAAAGTCCCAAGCGATTGGATTGACATGTGTCCCGTGTACAGGGAGGTAGGGAAGAAATATATCTGCAAAATTACAAATATCGTTAACGTCGATTTGCAACAAAATTCTTGAGCGTATTATAAGTTCGAATACGGATGTGAGGTAGGACCTTTCTTGTTCTCTCTGTACACAACATGTAACGCCGGAAATGCATATCCTCCTATTTCCATCTATTGTACTGTAAATTTTTTCCTTATTTTGTTACCTGAATATATGACATTTCTGTGCCTTTATATGTTGTAATTGTTTTACTATTTGTATATATATATATATATATATATATATATATATATATATATATATATATTTATGAATTTATGTCGATGTATAATTGATTTGTTGTGTAAAGATTATTTGTATTTATACGCTGGGTCTGGCCTAGGGAAAACTATACTATCGAACGAATACATCGATAGGTCGTGTAGAGAACGAAAGCGTTTAGGATCTTTGGTAGTGAACTCTGTCGGGTGGAGCGCGGGCAGAGCAGGGGAGTCTGGCGGGAGTAGCGAGTGGAGCAGGTGTGTGGTGTGAAGCTCCCGCGAGTTGCCGCGCTTTCGGGGTTTGGCAGCATGTAATTGCGCTCGACTTGCGATGATAGTTTCTGACATGGTGTTGCGGACGGGAAGCATTATCTGGCGCACATCAAGAGCCCGTTTCGTCTGGTGACCGTGTCGAGAAGAAGGCGCGCCAACATCCAGCTTATGCAACAGTGACGGCCGACAATGAGTGACTGTCGCCACATCTTCGATCGACGGCTTCAAACCTTCAATCAACCAACAAGGAAGACTGGAAGCACGTAAAGTTTTAGAACTGTATGGCAGACCTCAGCTTTTCAAACTTTTAAAATTGTTGCATCACAAAATTACAGCTACTTAGCATGAACCTTTGTTGCTCATTGTCCCAATTGCATTACCAAGCAGGGTCCCTTCCTTTTCCGGAATGAACCCGAGTGTCGTTCAAATTTAGACGCCAGCATAAAAATACAATCATTCCATTTCACTACTTTAATTTCAAAGTTCAGTTAAAGTATTCATAGCTGGCTACAATACTTAGATTACACGAGCACAAATTAAGAGTGCGAGTTTTGTTAGCATATTTTAGCTTACCTGTGACTGCAGCTCAGCTTGGTACGTGCTAAATTTTACTATTGTTAATTGTTCAGAATCGTTTAATTCAAGTTCAAAGTTAAATCTCTTATTTCTAAATTGCGTAGATTCAAGTAGCTTTTGAAATGATTGTTGAGGTAGTCCAAGACTAACCGTATTTTACTGAATTTCGATGTGCTTCAGAAAGAAAGCTCACTATTAACTTCAGTCACTAAATTAACTTTCGATTTTCCGGTTTTATTAATTCTTTTGCTAAATTAAGTGTAGCGAAATTTATTACTTCTGACAAACTTTCAGTTTTCACACTATACTTGTCAACCTTCGGTTGCCACGCTTCTAGTGCTAATTATATGTGTAATAATATTTCTTTTTCAGTTACTATAGTAATTGTCCTTAGGACTGGCGACCGTAATTTCCCCCAAATCTCAAATATCTAATTACCGCTAGTTGATTGTTAACGTAACGGCCGCAAATTTACTTTCTTTATTAACTTTACCCCTATTTCAAAATTAATTTCCACCAGTTTCATTAGCATTTTTCCTTTCATTTAGATGTAACCCTTTCCTCCCTCTTTACCGACAAATTAACCTCGGTGACGATTGCTTTTCCCAAATTTCCATTAGGTACACGCGGTTTAATTTTTCACTGTCATTAAGGTCGATAAGTGAGGGGGAGGTTACAAACAGACAGGACAAACAGGGTGAACGGCCTTCAGGGGCTCTTTGCTAATGACGCTGCAGTGTACGGGTGTATGTTTGTAGGCGGATATTGATGACGCAGACAGAATTTGTATTGGTGTGATGAATAGCCGTGTGGTCTAATTTAAAAAAAAAATTATCATTTATTCTCCAGCCTTAGTTGCACATTTTTAATAAATGATATGTTTCGATCTCTCTGGATCATCTTCAGATGTATGTAGTTGCATCAGCAACCAATCGTTTCTGTGTTAGCACCTGGCATAAGAGTACTCTGCAACTGAGATTGAAGAATTAATGAGAAATGTCTACAATGTCAATGTAGATGTTGGTCTCTCGCGACGAATGTGTCGGCTATAGGGAAAATTTTAACTTAATGGAGATGTCGAAAAAACAGTCGTCTGGCGCTCGAATACAGTATTCGTAGTGCGATGCTCGACACAATTACAACTATTAAATACCGCAACATTGCGAATGGAATGAAACAAAGTCGATTGCAGTGGAGGCGAACTGCGAAAATTCTAGTAAAGTGTGTTTGATCTATAAAGCAACTCACGAGCAGTACTCTTGTACGAACCATTCTTTCGTACTGCTCTAGTGTTTGGGATTGCCACCAGATCAGATTAAAGGAAGACATCGCAGCAATTCAGAGGCGTAATGCTAGATTTCGTATCGACAGATTCAATCAACATGCGAATAATCGTATTACCGAAATGCTACGTGAACCCAAACGGGAATTCCTGCGGATGGGGGCGAAGAAGACGTGCTTTTCGCGAAATTTTATTGATGAAATTGAGATAACCGGTATTTGTGACAGACTCTGTATCGAATGTACGCCAAACGAAATACCTCTCCAAGACAAGAGAAATTATGGCTTGTACAGAAACATATTGACAGTCGTTTTTCCCTCGCTTCATTTGCGAGTGATGGAGGAGAGAGAACCACTAGCAGTGGCGCAAAGTACCCTCCAACATGCATCGTATGGCGGCTTCTGGAGGATGTATGTAGTTATAGATGTGGTTAACGTGGCCCTGAGGAGAATAATACTTGATTGACGCGAAGACTATAATATGCAAAATAGTGAATTGTGCGTAAAAGTTATGGAAGGATGAAACGATTAGCAGAAGTTAGAAAAAGACGAAGTTCAGGATAAAACTAGTCGACAGACCGAAGACTAAAATTAAAAAAAAATTGCTGAAATGTCCTTCGCCACACACTATAGGGACACTTGCGGAGTATAGACGTAGAGGTATAACACCCAAAATATAACATGAAGAAAATGAGTGTTCATTCTCTAGTGCAGTGAAAATGAAAAGACAGATGTACAGCTATAAAAGAGGAACAAGAACACGTGTAGAAATACGAAATATGTCACTGAAGATCCCTTTTCGATAATAAGGGCGGAACGAATATGGCGCCACATATTCGTTTCACTCATCTGTAACTAGACAGATCCGAAGTGTTAATTATGGACTTAACAGTAGAGATATATATCTACATTGTCATTTACTTGCTTTTAAGGACAGTTATCTTAATGTCATTACAAGTAATTGCAGTTTTAATTAAACATGACGCTCTAATTGCTCCTTACGATGCAAATTTCTGATAGTTGCCGCACGTACAATCTTGTCTGTATCTGATGTGAGGTCGCAAAAACGTTCCACCTTATAACATCTGTAAGTAGTCAGAGTTGCAATTGGAGCCGCCCGTTTGCTGCCTCGTAAATCTACGCAAAGGAAAGTGATCGTCAGGCGGAGTCACGGTCAAGACGTGAGGTCATGACCACTGTTTCGTGACCTACTGTATAATCCCACTAAAGCAACTCACTACATTGGTAACTGTTCGCGAAATTGATTCCGGCAATATAGACAAATGGGAGTACAGGAAGCGATTCCATTACCTACAGATTAAACTGGGCGTTGCTGACGATCAAATGGCACAGAACGCTCAGTGCCTGCTCGATTCCGAACGAAAGCAAGATGTTGCGTCACTCAATGGAGCTGCTGAGATATATTATCTGATTACGAGCTCATTATCAGTAACTGTAATGCCCCCATTGTTCCACCATTCCATGAAACGCTACCTCCTGACTTGTCGCCATGTTTTTTGTATAAATAAATTATACATTTTTACAGTGTTTGAAAAGTCAATTATCTGAAGTCATCTTTCTTTCAGATAACTCTGGTCGCCCCAGATTCTGAGCCATAGTCTTCGTGTGTGTAGTATGTCTGGCTTTAGTAACCCATTCCCAAATGTACCAGACATCTGCAAATTAAATTACATCGATAAAGGTATGATTTAGCGTCTGAGTGACAAGTCATTCACAGTTAACGGAATAAAATTAAATACAAGAAACAATGTTCCAAATGTGAATGAACGACCTAAAGGGGTGCCAGCAGGTACTTTCCGAATCAATACAAAGACGTCAGTAACACCAACACACTACACATGCAGTTAAATGAGTGAGTGAGAATTTTAACCGGAAACCTGAAATTAACACCCTGAACCACATTGTGTTCCCGCTAAAACATTACTCCATGACAGCAGCGATGATATTCCCCCGTTGGGGAATGCAATACGGATGTTAGACGGACATACTGAAGAACTGCCGCTAATTCTCACAATAATTGTAAGTATACAACATACCAACCAGGAAATGTGACTATGTCCTCAGGAGGAAGGACGTAAAGATAAACTTTACAAAGACTCAATAGTATCAGTTTCCGTATCTGTGACCCCAGGATTATTCATCTACATAAATTCGAACAATCTACTTTTCATATGCCACATGCTACTTTACATACTATAATTACTCATTCCCTATCATATTCCAATCGCAAATGAAGCGAGAGAAAAGGAATATCTATTGTATATACCTCTGTGCAGTCCTTATGACAGAGGAAGGAGCCACTATCCCACTTGTTTTAACGCCACCCCTCATGCTAATAATACATTTTTCTGACATCTTTTTATTAAAGCCATATGTATGATAATTACACAAAATTGGTAAGTCCTTATTCAGGCATTATTTCATTAAAGGTAATTACTCACAGCAGAATTTGATGACTGCCAGTGATAATGGTCTACTAGGTTCTTATAGAACTAGTTTATTTAAATAAATAATCATAATTTATTATGCTAATTGACCAACTTCATGTCAAATTAAAATTTTGTAAAAGTTATTTGTTTCCAGATTGACCTAGTTTATTTAATTACCCCCATTCTCCACTTTTCTACAAACACTTCACTTTTTACAACAACTTAGTGCGTACATCATGAGGCAATTATATACTAGCTCCACTGCCATAGTTTTGTAGACTCAACTTTCCTGTTTCCAAAAAATGAGTACTTTCTTTAAAATAAAATGTTAGTTTCTTAATTATTCAAATTAGGAAATTGCACTTTCTAGAAACTTTTTGGCAAACTTTGACAATTAAAGCGCCATCGCATACTTTAGTACTGATGATTCTATAATTTTCCAAGTATAACAGCTGTTAGTTAAGCAACGTTACTCCACCGCCTGATCTATCTCTGTCCCTTTTAATTTTCTTGTCTTTATGTTAACAGTAGCTGTATCCCGCGGTTGCGTTCACACACTAGCAGCTTTGTTACTATGAGTGATGGTGAATAAGTAAGCAAGCACGGGCAGTAAGGTCAGCCGTCCTCGAGTGTCTGCGCGTAATTCGTGATATGCGTCGCGCTGCCCTCCCCCACCAAGCCCTCAAATGCAGGCGTGTGCGAATGGGGGCGGGCTGCGGCGCACATCTATAATTCGCGCTGTTGACATGGCTATACATCGCACGACTTGTTAGCTGATGTAAAACAAGACCTCCCATTCCCATCTTCAGCCTCATAGGGGTCGATTTTTATTTTTTACTTTTTATCCCATGTTCTTCCCGAGTGTTCAAGCTGTATCCATACCAAATTTCACCGAAATCGGTTCAGCTGCTCAGTCGTGAAAACGACACAAACGGAGTTATTTTCACATTTAATAATATTAGTATGAAACTATGGATTAAAAACGTTGATGACTGAACAAACATCGTATTCATCACGTTGAAATGTAGTGTGTAGGGCATATTAAACAATAAAATTTCAAAAGTCAAAAAGTAAACGGCCTTTTAAAGAGTGGATATTTTCTCTAATTCACGTTATATTCTTCAGATCATTAAGTATCTTGCTCTACACACTTTCTAAAGGAGCCTGTGTCCCTCTTCAGAGTTACAGCTAACTCCATATTAAATTTCACCAAAATCGGTGCATCCGTGCAGTCATGAGACAGTAACCAGCACACTTTGGCACCTCTGGTATTACCATGGACTTAAAAAGTGGAACAGCGTAGTATTTTACCAGTTCGTAATATTCAGTAGTGCACGCTTCTTTAAATAGGCATCACGCACAGAAACCTAGTTAGTGAAGGCCTAGCAGTGAACTAACGAACAATCTGTGTTTAATCATGTAATTTTTAGCTTGTGGTGGGCTAACATTCACTCATTACATTATGAGTTCGTGTCTGTTATTCAGGCGGTACAGTCACTACGTTATTATTCCATCAGCGCCAGTCAGTTAAAATCTGAAGTTACCAAGTCAGTCCTATTCAAACAGTTAAAAAGTGAACACCTATATGACTACGTTGTTCATTGTTCATAATTTATATCGCAAAGTTAGTCTATTCGTTATATACGAAAATTTTATATGGAGACCAGAAGTATTCAGAATCCGACATTACATGTACTGTGCAAAACATTTTGTAATATTTTAAGGAAAGTCATGAAAATGTCCAGAAATATGCATATTCTGACATAAATTATTACTACAGATAATAAGATTAAAACTGCATGGGATATTGTAAAACAAGAGACAGGACAACCAGTCAGTGTACAAGATACCACAACAGTAAAACTAAATGGCTGTTTCGTGACGTAATTCACAGGCTGTAAATATTTTTAACAATCATTTCATAAATGCAGCATTTTAAGGAAAGTCATGAAAAGTCCAGAAATATGCATATCCTAACAGAAATTATTACTACAGATAATAAGATTAAAAGTATGTGGGATATTGTAAAACAAAAGACAGGACAACCAGTCAGTGTACAACATACCACAACAATTAAACTAAATGGCTGTTTCGTGACGTAATTCACAGGCTGTAAATATTTTTAACAATCATTTCATAAATGTAGCAGTAACAATAAGATTACATTGTTCTGCTGAAGAAGGAAGAAATTGTATTAAAGAGTCGTTCTATATAAATTTTAAGCTACTAGAAGTAGCACCAACAAGTTGTTCTAACTTAATAAATAATGTCCATAGTTGTACATACAATGTCTCACAGGCACAGCTAATTTTTCCAGACAGGTTATGCAATTGCTAAATACCTTTACAAGGAGGGTGAGAAGAAAGACTTAAATACTTATCATCCAGTTTACTTACTGACGTCTTTTTCCACAATATTCGGAAAAGCTGCATACCCATAGTCATGGCCTTTGTCAGACCAACTGTAGCAGTATGGAGTATTTGCGAATTTCCAGAGCATTTTGACTCACAAACTATCATTAGGCTAGATATTCATTTACCACGTAGACAAAATGTTTACTTCAAAATAGGTGAAGAACGAGACGCAGCTGAAAACGTGAAGAAAAGGATTATAATCGTTCTTTGCATTAAATGAAAGCGATCGATGGGTAAATTTTTACCGTTGTACTGACATGCCTTTCCACTATGTTTCAGTAGGTGCTGAAAAAAAATGACAGAAGGGAGTGTGCGGTGGTGATAAAACTATTACCCGCATGTATATAGTGTGGCCAAGCGACGTAGAACTTTTTCATTTACGTTTGCTATTAGTCAACGTTTGCTATCATAAATCATTTGAAGCTGTTAGAACTTATAATGGAATTGTTTGCAGTCCATTAACTGACGGGTGCCACCCTCGTGGTATTGTTTATAAATTAAATTCTCTGAATCTTCGTTACATTGTATAAGCCTTTATTGGCACAGCTTCTACTCTTCTAATGGGATGTGGAAACTTGCACAATGTCTTCAAATTTCCCATTCCAGTTTTGCAAAATTAGTACTCAGTATAACATCAAGCAGTAACTATGCACAATACATTAACTCATCTTAATTGATTCTTACTGGTGAAGATTCCGTGTGTCCACGTGATGTATTGAATTTTGTTGACGTTGATTCTCTCACGCCTCCTCTTCGGCCTTTTTTACCCCTTCCTTCATAACGCTCAGGTAGGACCTAAAAACTTGCGTAGTGTTTGGGTGAGGACTAAGACTCCGAATACAAGTAAGTTCCAATTGCTTATTTTAAAAATTTGAGTTCCGTTACTTTATAAACACAAATGATTGGATTTCAACCACAGGCGATAGTAGACTGTGTAAAATGTTGTCCAGAATGAGGCGATTTTATTATTGAAACAAGAGAATGTGAGACGCCCATGAATATCGCAGGCGCAATACGTGGAAATTCTAATATGATAGTGAGACATTTCGGTAACTGACTGGAACTTGAATTGTGAGTAGTTTCGGAAGGGGTTCCGCAGAGATCCTTTTCGGTGCACTTAGCTAAGTGAAGACAGCGTGGAAGCTGTGGAAAAGCAAATTTGTATTCCGCATTATTATGCAAATGGAGACTGCTGCTGTGTTAAACAAGAAGATCACTGAAACATTAAGTTCGTGATTTTGAACTGTCTGGAAGGTAAAAGTTTGGCAAAAGCGAATTTCTGACACGTGCTGTGAACTGTGTTAATCAGGTGCTCAAGCGTACCGAATTGTGTTTGTTCTTCAGAGCTGTATTAACGAGAACCAACGATTTTAAACAATGGTATGAAGATTAAGAAGACAGAAGCTAACAGAATGTATGAGCTATTCACTCATTTTACGGGTGTGTAGGTGGAACAAAATAAATGTACGCTATCTTATAAAATGATCCTAGATCGGATGTGACTGCTGTCTGTATTAACCGTGATTTTGGGTAATTGGACATCAAGTGACCATCATAGCACCTTTCGGTAATTGTTGAGACTTTCAGCATGTCACGGACTGTCAAGCAGTGGATATCCATCGCAAAAACATCATGGTGAATTTTAATCTGCTGATTACGAATATTAAACATTAGAGATAGCACATTACCAAAGATTCTCTATTTTGTCTTGGTGTAGCTGCGTTGACCGAGTTTCTTCTAGTTACCAGCGAAGCTGATCATCCTAAGGTAAGTATTGTTTGATATCTCTCTCGTCTTTGCAAAAGTCGTCTCTGACAGCAAAAAACAGTGCAACGATTGAGAACTTTGTACGTAAACGTTTGTTTATGCGAAGTGTTTGATTGAGAAATTGGGAAAAGCATTCGACAAACCGCTCAAACTGAATTTCATTACAATATCATTTTGTATTTCATACAGATGACGAAAACAGAACATAAAACAGTTGTGTCACTCGGAATTACTTCTCGCAGTCGTGTGTTAACACGTTACAGAAGCAAGCGTCATGTTAATCCTCCAGTGAAGCTTAAAACTACACTATCGTTTTTCTCTGTCAAAGTTGATATGTCAAGTTTAACTTTGAGACTCTTCACCTTTCGTAAAAGAAATGTCATCTAAAAGTCGTTCGTCTTCTGCTCACTGCAATGTGAAATACAACCGTTTGGAGCGCTGGCATCGCTACAGCTACGCCGGCCGCGGTGGTCTAGCGGTTCTAGACGCTCAGTCCGGAACCGCGCGACTGCTACGGTCGCAGGTTCGAATCCTGCCTCGGGCATGGATGTGTGTGATGTCCTTAGGTTAGTTAGGTTAAGTAGTTCTAAGTTCTAGGGGACTGATGACCACAGATGTTAAGTCCCATAGTGCTCAGAAGCATTTGAACCATTCGCTACAGCTACTTAACGCCTGTAGTGTGCAAACAGGGCTGCAGAGTTTGAGTGGTGTGTTCCTTCGACTCCTTTTGCTTCGATAGGTGGGAGAGAGAGCAAGGGAGCACACTGCATGCTATTAATCGTGTGCTGACAGCCAGGTGGGATAAGCAGTGGGCGACTTGAGATCCACAACTACAGCTACAGACATCCACCTCCAAATCTGGAAACATGTAGGCAACTTTTCAGCAAGACGGAATACAGGACGACACACTCTAAAATATTTTTCTAGCTCTCCATTCTACTTTGTGTATTTTTGAACTCTGGATGCCACAAATTAAAAGTGATTCGTCTGTTTCGTTCTTTTCATTAATTTGTACTTGTTGGAACACTAATTCAGTTAATTAAATTATTCGAAAATGAAAATGGTTCTTGATGCCTATACATTGCACTAAACATTTATTTATCTTTGGCTATTCCTCCTTCAGTGCTTCATAAATCGCTTCTCACATTTCAGGAATTATTTGGTTAACGTGCTCTGTGGTATTCGAGCGCTATGTACTAAGCTAGAGTAGCTATCGCCTGTGGCAAGAAATCGCAGTGTCTTGTCTTGTCTTCCGCAAATATAGCATTACTCAAGTGAATATTCTGCTTTGTAATATACTAAGCAAATACTGAAACACGTTCTCTTCCATTTGTAAGTTATTTATGGCTTGACGTCCTCCACTTGCAGCCCTAAAAAAGATTTGCTGAATGCTATTACTGTCTCAATGTAAAACTCACGGCTTCACAAAGTATATTTCCTTTTTTACCGCCGCTTCTCTTCCAAATGCACACACAATGCAATTGGGGTATAAGCGGTTGCAGCGTATAATAAGTTGTTGTTGTCCAACATCTTGAGCTCTGACGAAAAATATGATGATAGTGTAATAACCCTTTCTTGTGCCACGTTGAAGACCTTTGTGAAAGAAACTTGACGAATATTTGATCATATTTCCTTGTCAAAAAATATATGATAGTCTGATACTGGCCTAACCAAGATACGAGGCGTATTCGGAAATTGAGGTCCGATTAGACGTGAAATGGAAACCACTATGAAAATCCGATGGAGCTTTGCACAAATGTGTTGGGAAGTGACTTTCGTGTGACTGTCGATCGCTTAGCGTCGCAGTTTTCATTTCAGAGCGCGAAGTGATCACGTAGAAATGCCTAAAACAACAGTGTCTCCCGCCACGTGTGTGGATCTAGTGAGAGATTCCGCATGAAGCTATGCAGCCTACATAACATAAGTATCACGCGTTTCTTTCTTCAAGACAGTTTTCAACCGCATTCTGCATGGGAAATGCTCCTGCAGCGTTTTCGATGGGAAGTGTTTGATCACCCACTATACAGCCCTTCATTAGCTCCCTCCGTTGTTCATGTCAGCTCACATGAATCGCTGGCTATGAAGAAAACATTTTGGCACAAACAGTGAAAGGCAGGCCAGAGTAGAGAACTGGAGGAAAACACAGGCTGTCGCTTCCTGTGACAAGGGTACTGGAAAGTTTGTACAACGCCACGGCAAATGTCTATGTAGGAGAGGTGACCATTTAGAGAGGTAGCTGGGAGGTGTGGCTAACTGTTGCAAATAAAAAATTTTTGATTTTCACTGAAGTTTTCATTTCGTGACAGATCTGACCTTACTTTCCGAACAGTCCTCACATTTAGATTTCTGTTAATTTTCTTATTTGAAATAGTAGTTTGTTGTTTGAGTGTCGGCAGTGGAGTACACTGCAGTACACATATAATGGTTAAGGAAATGTGCAAGTTTTCGAAGCCAGTGGCTGTTTCTTCCATTAGAAAAGTTGAAAGCGAAAGAAAGAGATTGGCAACACTTACGAAAAGGGGAGAGTCCGTAAAAATTGCCCAGGACCCCGGATCTGGGGAGATTTGCCGGACGGGGTGAGAAGGAAAGACTGTTCGGTCTTGTTAACAAAGTAATATTAACGAAATGTGAGTACACGTACATGAACTAATTGATAAATACAATGACGTTTGTTAGAGGCCAGATAGCTTGAGTGAGGAAAACGCGATTTTTGGACGAGACGAGGACGTTGTATCCACATCTGTTGCTGTTGACGTACTTGAAAACTGCCCATGATATTTAAAATGCAACAGTTGGAATGATGTCTCCTTCCACTGTCAGCTTCCACGCCGGCCGCGGTGGCCGTGCGGTTCTGGCGCTGCAGTCCGGAACCGTGGGACTGCTACGGTCGCAGGTTCGAATCCTGCCTCGGGCATGGGTGTGTGTGATGTCCTTAGGTTAGTTAGGTTTAAGTAGTTCTAAGTTCTAGGGGACTTCTAAGATGTTGAGTCCCATAGTGCTGAGAGCCATTTGAACCATTTGAATCAGCTTTCATGTTTAATCAGCATAATTCATACATTTTCGCACTCGTTTAATCTGTAATAGATATAGATACAAATACAAGATTAGTACTTGATCAGTCCGTTTCCAAAAAATGGCTCTGAGCACTATGGGACTTAACTTCTGAGGTCATCAGTCCCCTATAACGTAGAACTACTTAAACCTAAGTAACCTAAGGACATCACACACACCCATGCCCGAGGCAGGATTCGAACCTGCGACCGTAGCGGTCGCGCGGTTCCAGACTGCAGCGCCTAGAAGCACTCGGCCACCCCCCGGCCGGCAGTCCGTTTCCACCTGATGGAAGAATCTAATGAGTGTATCGTGTCTCTCACGTCCCCAGTTGGACCCTTTGACAACTTCGACGATTTTCTATCACTCAAGTCTCTTTTTGTTAGACTCAGAATCTGTGGGGTCTCGCAAGCTTTTATGACTTCCATATCTGGCTACGGAAAACATTACTTTCTCTTCGGACCACTCTATCGCTTACGCAACTCAACAAAGTTCACTTTCAAAACGCCAGACAGGTGCTCTCTGTGCAAGTAGCGTCAAAGTGGGGAAGATGAGAACTTCGTTTGATGGTTCGCTGCTGGACCGACAACCAGAGGAGCACGAGTGAACATCCGCAAACTCGAACCGAAAAGCACAGCGTCGAATCCGCTAGAGTTCGTTTACCATTCACGACAGAGCTGGCTAGCTGATGCTCATTTGCTTCCGTTCGCTCCGGTGTGAGGCAGGCATTACGAAGCGTAGTGTAGGCGCTACTCCTGAGGCGGGGGCCCTGAACGCCGCCGGGGGGCAGCGCGGGGTTCCCTTCCTGCCCCCAGAGGCCGGGCGGCGGCCAAAGTTCAGGTTCCCAGCAGGCCGCTCCCACGCCTTCGCAGAGCACGCGTTCTGCTGCTTGCGTCACGCCGCGGCCTTCAGAATGCCACTCTCCCACACCGGGGCTGTCACACTTTTTGCGTCTGCTCTGGTTGTTAACACAATGCTGTGCGTGTCTCGTGCTGCAACGCCCTCGGGAAAGTTGGGCTACCACCGGACCCGTACCATTGCGTCTCAACAGTTCTCGCCAGATCGAGAGATAAACCTAATGAACGTTACAAATTATAAAGCTGTGAAGCCGTACGTATGGAGCTAAGGTTTGTGTTGAAGCGGAACATGTTAATCTGTTTGTCAGTAGAGGTCTTCAATCCGAAGTTTCGATGCAGCCCTCCACGCGAGTCTATCTTGTGTAAGACTCTTCAACTCTGCATAACTATTGCAAACTTATATACACTCGAACCCGTTTACTGCAGTCAGGCCTTCGTCAAACCCCAACAAATCACTCAGTCAATATCTAAAGATGCAGTGAAATAAAAAATAAATAAATAAATAAACCGGAAAAAACTTTAGTACCTCAAGGGTTAATTCTTGGTCCGATTCTCTTTATTTCTTATCTAAATGACTCAAAAGAAAAAATGTAGGACACCGTAAAATTAAAAAATATCTGTACATTTAAAAACTTGGTGTGACTTTTACAACAAATGAAGGAAGCACAGAAGACATTACAAAACTGTGCAAGGAAAAGTGATTGGCCAACTTAACTCCTTATTTCAAAATGGTTCAAATGGCTCTGAGCACTATGGGGCTCAACTTCTGAGGTCATCAGTCCCCTAGAACTTAGAACTACTTAATGAGTGAAAACCTGTCTCAATCACGTTAAATAGCGAAGAGGGCTATTTTTCTTACTAACATTCTGCACGTGTAGATTCAGTGTAGAATTTCACATTCCCACTGGCGGCGATAGTGTTTCGCACATTTAGACAGCTCAGTTGGATGAGTCGAAGCCACATTAAACTAAGGAGCTACTGTTTCATTTAATAAATGGAAATTAAAATTCTGTATACTAATATAACAAAAAACTCTAAACCTACTTACTAACCTAAGGACATCACACACATCCATGCCCGAGGCAGGATTCGAACCTGCGACCGTAGCGGTCTCGCGGTTCCAGACTGTAGCGCCTAGAACCGCACGGCCACTCCGGCCGGCCACTCCTTAGTGTGGAGTGACAAAATTACAAAGGAAATGTGGGTCTTGCTGCACAAGTCAATCGTTGAGCACATCCCCACATATATGGGACCAAACTAAACAGGTGTAAAATAAACTGATGTCCCTTGAGATGTATTTTTGGTGATGATGTTGTCCCATCTCTAGACTGGAACATATCAGAAATGAAAGACCACAAGAAGACACATTGCGGTACCATAGGTAGGAAAATACGAACTTGGTGTAGGCACCTCCAACGAATGGATGATAAATGGAGGCAAAAAAAAAAAAAAAAAATCTGTAAACTGACACCACCTGAGCGAAAATAACGTGGAAGTATAAGTAGAAGATGGGTGCAAGATGTGACAGATGCGAAGGATTGAAGCGGCCTTCAGGAAGAACACTGGACAGATAGAATGCTTTGGTAGCTGAGAAGCGGAAGACGACGACCGTCGTAAAAAGAAGCACATCAGTATATAGAAAAAATTACAAACGAGACCACAGTAATTATTGCACACAACAAGAAACATCCCGCAACACCGATTTTTAGTGTTGACGGGAAAACTGTCTCATCGGGAATCGAGACAAAATATTTTGCTACATATATTTACGAAAACCTGTTATGAACAATGCACTGAATAATGTAAACAAAAGGGTGAGAACATTGACGTACTTGGTAAGAATCCTCACGCAAAATACAAGCTGCGCGCTAGTGGTCACAGTGTATTATTTCAATAGCCAATCCTTACTGATGAAGGAATTATCTTTTGCAGGAACTCTATAATTAACAGAAGAAATTTGGAGTTAGACAGCAGCAAAAGAAAGTAGGGGTAATAAAACAAACTCTACTACACCATTATTTAAAAGACACAATATACAGTCACTGTCCTGTTTATATTTACGAATCACTAATCTTCAAAAAAGGAAGCATCTTAAAAGAAGATAATTCGTTCAAACATAACAATGATTTTTTCACTTTTGTGATACTGGGCAGAATCCTAACCTAAGGAGCATATCTTACTGGTATTATGCTGTATAGCCTCGTGACATCCACTTTCAAACAGATATCCACACTAGACATTGCATTTACATTCTGCAGCCTTTATTGTTCTATATCGTAAGTACGGAAGAAGCTGAAGGCAGGGAACAGTGGAATCAGAAATTCTCTGTACGAATACATGGACCTGCCACTAGACAGAATACTACATAATAATAATAATAATAATCATATTTACAAACGATTTAGAGGACCAATAATGAAACATATACAAATTTATTAATAAATTCCTTTATGGCTCGGAATGTACCCTGTCAACTAAATCAGCCTTTTAATGAAATTATGACTAGATTTATTATACCATTACTCGATTCAGCATCTGTTCATTAGTTTATCCGCCCTACCCATCTAATCATCATCGATCTTCTGTAGTATTATATTCCCAACGTTTGTTGACATCTTAAATGTTAATCGTTCACTTTTCACTTCCGTTCAACGCTCGAGACACGGCAAATACTTTGAAGGAAAGCTTCCCAACATTTGAACTACGAGTGAATTAAATTTCCTTGGGATTATTCCAGTGTAGTTCAACGCTGTTTGTTATTGCTACAACAAATTTTGTGTAGTTGTTCCGAACGTTTACTCCTAGATTTTTGTTACTGTTTCCAGCGATTCATAGCCTATTAGATAATTGAACAGTAATGGGTCTTCCAGCCTACGTCTTCCGAATAACTTGCATTTGTTTGTAGTGACTGAAAACGGCTAGATGTCCCAGCAAATATTCTGTACAGATCTTCGTACCATTTCGCAAGAAAATATTTGAGCCCTCTCTACGACATCCCCTGTCACGATGCTAGTATGATTACTAAGTAAGTAGGTTTAGAGTTTTTTGTTATATTAGTATACAGAATTTTAATTTCCATTTATTAAATGAAACAGTAGCTCCTTAGTTTAATGTGGCTTCGACTCATACAACTGAGCTGTCTAAATGTGCGAAACACTATCGCCGCCAGTGGGAATGTGAAATTCTACACTGAATCTACACGTGCAGAATGTTAGTAAGAAAAATAGCCCTCTTCGCTATTTAACGTGATTGAGACAGGTTTTCACTCATTTATGGAAGGAACGATGCAATACGTTTTGGTTGTATGAATATGTGGTGTCTGTTCTTTTCGACATGTGGGAATGTGAGTCCGCTCAATATCGTGCCGAGATAGTTCGCGCTTTTACGATTGAACACTGTGCCCGGGTGGCGCAATAGTTAACGGGTCTGGCTAGTAAGTAGGAGATTGCGGGTTCGAGTCCCGATCTAGCAAACATTTTCACTCATTGCCGCTGATTCCACATAAAGTCCAGATGCATCTCATGTCATTAGTTCCTTCCCTTTCCTTTTCTTTCCCCTTCCTCCAGCATCAGTTTACGTAAATACTTTGTTGTTGTGCCGTTTTTCCCTTAACTTTAATATAATATTGCAGAGAACCTTGTTGATCAGACAATCACACCTATTAGTAATTCTTGGGTATTAATAAACTATATTAGTTGTATTCAGTCCTTAATTTTTCATCACTACCTGTTTCATGGCAATAAGAGCCACACATTCAGGTATAATTCAAATATTACAGCTAGAAAGCACGGAACTATGCACGCAACATTCGTCGGCCGTCGGAATAAAACACTGGTAAAATGTGGTTTTATTGAATGACAGACCGCCTTTTAGAGGTGTTTTGTTCTGACAGACGACGAATGTTGGGCATATATTTCCGAGCTTTTTAACTCTCAATATGTTCACCTGCAGATGTGGTTCTTAGTGCCATGAAACAGGTAGTGTCCAAAAAATAAAATGCCAAATACAGCTGAAGCGATTTATTAATACCCAAGTTGTTTAATATAATACTTGCCCTGTTCTGTGCTCCTAATCTATCGTTATCTTTAAGGGCAGTCAGAACTACACGGTGACATTTAACTGAATGATGTCATGAACGCATCGGATGCAAGTTTCCATTTCTCATTCACATTATGTTCTTGCAACATAATTACAGATGAATTAATTGTGAAAAAATTGACATTGTAGTAGTAGGTGGTAGTGAATACTTCAATTTTGTCACTTAAAGGAGAAACTGAGAGAGCCAGAATAGCAATATTCCACTCCTTCAGAAGGTTAGTTGATACATGTGTGACTCACATATTATCCTGAGAGAGGTGAGAGGTTCGAATGCATTATTACGCAGACAGAAAGTGTTTACTGCCGGAACTAATTCAGTGGACACTTCCCTATTCGCTGTCTGAAGTTGTTATTTAGTTGATATACACTGGGGCGATTGAGATTAGAGGCCTTACTCCAACAAATAGCGCGCTGTTCACTGCACCATTCTCCAACAACTTTCACTCGCCTAAGTAATACGTAACAGTGACTGCAGCTCTAAAAATAATTAGGACACGTCGACTTCACAAAATAAAATTCTATGTAATGAACTTAACTTGTTCCTACGAGGCACACGTTCCGGCAGTAAACCAGGAAACGAGGCGGCGAAGTTTACGGCCAAGGCTTGAACGACCTCTGCATTACACACGGCGCAGGCCGCTGTGAGCGCAGGAGGCGGCTCCTGCACAGATAAACTCGTCAGCTGGCCAGACGGATGATTTGCTGTCGCAGCGGTTGCAGGTGGGTCCGTATTAGGCGCGGGGGTATCTCTCCGGCAGAGAGACTCGTTCATGCCGCCGATCACGATTCGAGAAACACTTGTCTGCAGTCGGCACGCCGCTGACAGCTTAGACTTATGGGGGGGGGGGGGCAGTTTGTAGTGCTCCAAGATGGCGACTGCCACTGTATAACAGTCCTATGTCGTGGAAGTGGGGCAAAAAGTTTCACTTCCGTAGCTCCTTAGGTTCCAGATCATGGTGTCGGACGAATCTGAGAACCATCTGATCACGTCACTTTTCCATACATTTAACGACAGCTTCCGAACAGTAGCCGCTGTATATAGGATTGCTAGGCTATCGGCTTTAGCCGGACATTACTCGGTCTTTCGTGGTCGTGTCCGTCCAGATATATACAGACCGGCTTTTGTTAGACTTTTTAGCGATCGGGATGAGAATGCACAACTAACGCTCGTTGCTCGTTCCAAGATAATGACGTAGGAGGGGGGATAAGGGTGAATAAGCAGATATACAATAAGGATAGCCGGACGGAGTGGCCGAGCGGTTCTAGACGCTTCAGTCTGGAAGCGCGCGACCGCTACGGTCGCAGGTTCGAATCCTGCCTCGGGCATGGATGTGTGTGATGTCCTTAGATTAGTTAGGTTTAAGTAGTTCTAAGTTCTAGGGGACTGATGACCTCCGCTGTTAAGTCCCATAATGCTCAGATCCATTTGAACCATTTGAACCAATAAGGATACCTACGAGACCAACAAAGATCTTATATATGTGCGCTCTGTTTTTCTTCATAGGTCAAATGAAGAACTTTTACTTTATTTTGACATAAGATTATCTGAGGAACAAGGTTGAGAATTTAGTTTCTGCCATAATTTCCAAATTAAAAGGCTGTTTATTCATTTTTTACTTTTAAAACGTTTAAGGTGGATCTAGAAAATAACTAATTGTAATTTATTATTAACAAACGACTGAAAATATTCAGCTGACTGCATTTCTGTTTAAAATGGGCAGTCCGACCTTTACGGCAAATTGTCTTCCTCAGTATAAAAACGATTCCTACTGTAATATATCATTTCTATACCGTGTGTAAAAGCTGTGTAGCGAGAGTGGGAAGCAATGACATCACTCACTGACTACACTCACATTAGCCGACAATGGTCAAATACGTAAAAGACAGTGTCCTGACTGGCTGACTGACTAACCCATCATTGCCCAGCACAAACCGCTAAGGACAGACGCTTGAAATTTGGTTAAGGTGTGCATCTTATACTGTAGGCGTCGTTAAACAACACGTTTTTCGAAACTCCAGTCCTAAGGGGGTGAAATGGGGGGATGAATATTTTTTGTTTTGAAAAGTGTCGCTGTGAAGGCAATTTTGAAGCTACACCTACGAATATTAGTATTTGGTTTCTCGGTTAGAAATAAAGAAGTAGATGTTTCAGCATTTTTGGAAATTTAAGACTGTGTTGGTGAAATAGCGGGCGTAAGTTTTATAAATATACCATTATTAGAGAACTACTAAACTATTTTTAAACCTACAACTGTGAAAACTGGTATTTGAGTTCTCGGTTACTAGTGAAAAATAGTGTTTCAGTATTTCTGGAAACTGAACCCTTAAGAGGGGTGAAGTATAAAACTATGAAAATTTGTATTTGATTTCTCTCTTATACATTAAACACACTCCTGTCTCTCTTTTTGGAAAATCAACCCATAAGGGTATCAAACAGGGGGTGAAATGTTTCATTGCAAAAGCCTTTTTAAAGCTAAACCTTTGAAAGTCGGAGATTGGCTTCTCGGTTAGAGATGAAAAAATATGTGTTTCATTTTTTTGGAAATTCAACCCCTAATGGGGTGAAACACTGTCAGAGTGATTCATTGGCTCATCATCGTCAGCCCCAAATCGCTAAGGATAGAAGCTTGAAGAGGATGTGGATCCTATAATGTAGGCATCGTTTAAGATGGGATTGTCCGTAAGAGGGTGCAAAGGGCATTTTCAAAGACATGAAAGCCTTTTTGAAAATATGTCGCTACTAAGCGAATTTTGAAGCTAGATCTACGAAAATTGATAATTGGTTACTCAGAAAAAAAAAAAACGTGTTTCAGCATTTTTGGAGATTCTGCCACTGAGGAAGTAAAATCGTGGGTGAAAGTTTTTTTGAAAATAAATAACTACTAAGGAGCTACTAAAGGATTTTTAAGGCTACATTTATGACAACTGGTGTTTGACTTATTCGTTAGAAATTAAAAAAAAAATGTGTTACTAGTGTTTCTAAAAATTCAGTCTCTAAGGGAGTGCAACAAGGGATGAACATATTAAAGAAAATGTTTCGCTGCATTAAAAAAAATTAAGCTAAGTTTATGAAAATTGGTATTTCACTTCTCCGTTAGATATAAGGAAATATAGGGGATGAAAGTTGCTATTATATATCTCAACAAAAACTTTGGACTCCAGCTACCAGAATCGCTTTTTAGTCGGAAGTACATTCGAAAAAAGCATGCTTATATGCCCTTAGCTAGTCAGAAAAGCTGGTGCACCAGACCGAAGATGGAACACCCAGAAGTGGGACTGGTGGGCGCGGATCGCAGAGGGAACATCCACAGCCGCAGCGGACGAAAAACGGAGCGGCAACGCTCCAACAGGTCGTGGTGAGCGGGCGCGGACCGCAGGGGGAACGCTTGGTACCCCAGACCGTAGATGAAACCCCCAGGAGCGGGTTTAGTGGGCGCGGACCGCAGAGGGAACACCTAGAACCGCAGCGGACGGAAAACGGAGCAGCAACGCTCCGGCAGGTCGCAGGGAATGGGCGCGGACCACAGAGGAAGCACCTGCAGCCGTTGGTGGAGGGGGAAGGCCATAGACATAAACACTGTACCAGGTCCACTCGAGGAGCAGTCTCAGGTCGCACCTGATGAAGGTTACGAGCTACGTGACCGAAATATCGTGCAAGTACGACGCTGATATCCGGCAGAACACCCGACAACCCAAGATGTCAAACCAAATGTTCATCATTACTGCATTAGTACGAAACTATTATTCTCATCAAAGAAAACATTTATTAGGTAGACTTAAATAAAAATCTTATTTCTATTTATTATTAATACACACAAAAGTTTTGCATCACCCTGGTTCCCAGAACTCCTGAAGATAGACGTTGCCTTTGAATACTGAATCACAAGCACAGTCCCTTTGACTGTTCAGTGATGTCACTAAACCCGCCCAAAGATGTAAACAACGATGCATGAGCAGCGCCTATTACACGGAGGGGGTCCGACAGCCGATCAGTTCCAGTCATTCCACCAGGAAGGAGGTACACGGCTCGTGTTGTCTGTAGTCCAGCCATACCTAGACGGTCAGTACGGCACTTCCATCGCGTCCGCATTGTTACTTTGTGGCAGGAAGGGCTCTCAACAAGGGGAGTGTCCAGGCGTGTCGGAGTGAACCAAAGCGATGTGTTTGGGACATGGAGGAGGTACAGAGAGACAGGAACTGCCGATGACATGCCTCGCTCAGGCCGCCCAAGGGCTACTATAGCAGTGGATGACCGATACATACGGATTATGGCTGGGAGGAACCCTGACAGTAACGCCACCATGCTTTTTCGTGCAGCCACAGGACGTCGTGTTACGACTCAAATGTGCACAATAGGCTGCATGATGTGCAGCTTCACTCCCGATGTCCATGGCGAGGTTCACCTTTACAACCACGACTCCATGCAGCGCGATATAGATGGACCCGACAACATGAACGAATGGACCACTCAGGATTGGCATCACGTTCTCTTCACCGATGAGCGTCGCATATGCCTTTAACCAGATAATCGTCGGAGACGTGTTTGGAGGCAACCCGGTCAGGCTGAACGCCTTAGACACACTGTCCAACGAGTGCAGCAAAATGGAGGTTCCCTGCTGTTTTGGGGTCGCATTATGTGGAGTCGACGTACGCCGCTGGTGGTCATGGAAGGCGCCGTAACGGCTGTACGATACCTGAATGTCATCCTCTGACCGATAGTGCAGCCATATCGGCAGCATATTGGCGAGGCATTCATCTTCGTGGACGACAATTCGCGCCCCCATCGTGCACATCTTGTGAATGACTTACTTCAGGATAACGACATCGCTCGACTCGAGTGGCCAGCATGTTCTCCAGACACGAACCCAATCGAATATGTCTCCCCCTACGATTTTTACCCTCCACGCTGCCCTCCAATACTAAATTGGTGATCCCTTGATGCCTCAGAACATGTCCTACCAACCGATCCCTTCTTCTGGTCAAGTTGTGCCACAAACTCCTCTTCTCCCCAATCCTATTCAGTACCTCCTCATTAGTTATGTGATCTATCCATCTAATCTTCAGCATTCTTCTGTTGCACCACATTTCGAAAGCATCTATTCTCTTCTTGTTCAAACTATTTATCGTCCATGTTTCACTTCCAAACATGGTTAAACTCCATATAAATACTTTCAGAAACGACTTACTGACGCTTAAATCTATACTCGATGTTAACAAATTTCTCTTCTTCAGAAACGCTTTTCTTGCCAATGCCAATCTACATTTTATATCCTCTCTACTTCGACCATCATCAGTTATTTTGCTCCCCAAATAGCAAAACTCCTTCACTACTTTAAGTGTCTCATTTCCTAATCTAATTCCCTCAGCATCACCCGACTTAATGATCACAACTTGAAACCAGATTCGATTCTTCTATGCAGTAGTATGTCACAGTGACTTTTCGCCTTTCTAGGGGAGACAGAATTTTATTTAATGATCCCTGAATATTTCTACTCTTAAAGTAGGACACGTGGGGAATATTGAATTGTATCAATGTATTCCACTTCCTTAGTTTTTATCTTATCGTGTCTTTAAGAATAAAACATGAATGTGTAGTGCGTCCATGATGCGCCTCTGATTTCATGCAGCCCCATAAACAGAAATCTGAAGGTGTAAGCTCAGGTGCCGGCCTGGTCGGCCGAGCGGTTCAGGCGCTACAGTCTGGAACCGCGAGACCGCTACGGTCGCAGGTCCGAATCCTGCCTCGGGCATGGATGTGTGTGATGTCCTTAGGTTTAAGTAGTTCTAAGTTCTAGGGGACTGATGACCTCAGAAGTTAAGTCCCATAGTGCTCAGAGCCATTTGAGCCATTTGTAAGGTCAGGTGATTTTGGAGGCTAGTTAATAGCGCCGCCACAGCAAATCCAGCGATTAGGGTAGGTGAGGTTGAGATGGTTCCTCACACGTAAGGTAACATGCGGAGGGGCACTGCCATGTTGAAAGTACATTCCAGTTCTCTTGGACAAAGGAACGTCTTCCAATAGTTCAACAAATGAATTTTCCAATAAATGCAAGTACCTCTCTCCCGTCAATCGCTGATTGATGATAAATGGACCCATCAAAAGGTTACCAATCATGCTGCACCAAACATTTATGGCAAAACGAACTCGGGAATTGCTATCCACTGAAGCGTGTGTGTTTTCCCGTGACCATGGATGATTATTGCGTGTGTTGTTTATTCCCTGTCGTGAAAACTGGGCTTCGTCAGTGAATACTAAGTATGGAAGAAAATGACTATTTTCAATTACCCAGTGGCAGAATTGAAGTCGTTGGGCATTGTCGCCAACGTGGAGATTTTGGACACGCTGTATGTGAAATGGATACAGGTTTCCCGCTTGTAATGCTTCCCATACACGTGTCTGTGGGACATTTATTCGTAGGGATATTCTTCGTATCCTCGTATGGGACTTCGCTCAACCCTTGCGACAATTTCTTCCTGTTTTTGCAAAGTTTGTTGACGCGCACGCTCGGACGAAAAATGTCTTCTTGCAAGAGAGCCTGTTGCAAGCAAAGTGATAAAAACTTTGGTAAACACCCTGCGATCAGGTAATCATCAAGTCGGAAAGCGCCTGTGGTATTCTTCTCTTGCAGCAGTAGCACTACCGTCGCAGAAACCATAAACATACCCAACATCTGCATATTCCTCGTTACTGTAGACGCGTGACATTGTCAGCAGCTCTTGTACGAACACAGTTACCACCATACACTACACAGCTAACCGATCCGTTGCCGACACACTACACAATGCGGCTTACACGGCGCAAACTACGGGTAATTGTACTACGTACTTCGTACGTCACATGACCATAATACGTTGTAGGTTGCATAGCGTAAACATGGCATGTACCCGTGCATTGTTTACAAGAAAATCACGTTACGGTACAGTTGTATTGCGTATGTGTTCACGTTGTGCACATCAGTTTTGTAGAGTTAAAGTTCCTTTCAATACGCATACCTCACTAATGAAGCATTTGTGGCCCTATGTTCATTTAACATTTTTTGTTAAGAATTACCTAATCTATCACTGTTTAAAATATTGACCTTTCCTCCCCAAACACCCTGTTTTTTGCCCTTAAAGAGCGCATTTGGACTAAACTACATGGCCAGTTCCTTTTGCTGCCTTCCTTGCTGCCCAAACCTCCCTCATTCGCTCGCTGTGTTTCTGTTTCCGATCCTCTGTCCATGCTTCTTGTCGGCTTTGTGTCCTCGGCTTCATCTTGATTGCCTTTTTGGTTGCCCGTATTTCTTTCATCTTCCGGCTGTGATCTTGCTTGCGTTCTTCGGTCCATTTTACGCCTGTTCGTTTGTCACATTGTATCTCATGTAGTTTACTTTTCTTAATGATATTTCTGAATTTTATTCTGTCGTTTATTGTGTCTGCTGTTATGTTGAGTTGGTTCAGGTCGTTGTTTACCTCTGCCATCTGTTTGTTGTTTCTAGTGGTTACCCAGTCAAAGATCTGTTTGGTCAGTCTGTGTGATGGCATTCTGTACAGGTGTCCATAGAATTGTAGTCTGCGTTTTCTAATCTTTTCTGTGATTGTCTCCGTATGTTTGTATAGTTCGTCTGTTGGTTTCTTGATCCATATTCCATTGTTGTTAGTTGCGCCAAAATGCTGCAGAATCCATGTATTTCAACCTGCTCACTGTAGTCACTCCTTGGTCCCTCTCTACACTTTTTATCCCCTACACGTTCCTTCATCTCCAAACTGACGATTCCTAGATCACCCAGCATATGTCCTATTCATCGATCATTTCTTTTAATCATGTTGAGCTACGAATTTCATTTCTCCCCAGTTCGATGTAACGCTCTTGACTATTTATCCGATCTACCTATCGCGACTTCAGAATTCCTCTGTTGCACCACGCTGCAAAGGCATTGTTCTCTTTTTGTCTAAAGAATTTATCGTCCTCGTTTCTCTTTCACTTTCGTACAAGGCTACATTCCCCAAAAACACCTTCACAAAACACTTCCTAACACTTAAATTTACACTATCCAGTCACATTAATCTGACCACCTATCAAAAGCCGCCTTTACAACGCGGACATCTGTGGGACGTGCAGGAAGAGAATCCGACAGGGATACGCAGCCGTGGCCAAGTGCGCTGGGTTTCTCTGTTGAGAATCGACGGTGCGGACAGCCCGATCGAAGTCATCCCACGTATTCTCGATTGAGCTTAAATCCGGGACGTTTGCTGGCCAAGGGAGTACGGTAAACTGATTGTGGCGGTTTTCGAAACACTTACTTACACTGATATCTGTGTGACACGTTACATTGTCCTGCTGGTAAATGCTATATACAATCCACTGCTAGTGCTGGCCTCTGCCGTTTGTGAGTGGTTATTACATATTGCCGTCGAACATAGGCGGTTGTCACACTAATGTAACAGAACTGTCTACACTCTATTTCAGCAAGTTTGTCTTTTAGAGGAACAATTCCTTGTAATCGCCAATCCGCCATTTTATATTGTCTCTACATCGTCCGTCGTTATTGTCTTACTGCCCAAATAACAAACCTCATTTCTTACTTTTAATGACTCATTTCCTAATCTAATTCCCTCAGCAGCGCCTGATTTAATTCGGCTATACATCATTACCACTGTGTTAATTGTGCTGATACTCATCTTATAACCTATTTGCAAGACAATATCCATTTCCTTCACCCACTCATCTATCTCTTTGCCATTTCCGAGAGAATTACAGTGTCATCGGAAACCTCACTGTTTTTAGCTGTTCTCCCTGACCTTTAATTTCCTTTCCAAATATCTCATTGGTTTCGCTCGCAGCTTGCTCAATTTACAGACTGAATAACATCGGGTAGAGAACATAACCCTGCCTCACTCCTTTGTCGACTACTGCTTCCCCTTCACATCCCTCGTTTCTTATAAATGCAGAGAGGTTTCTATACAAAGTGTCGATAACCTTTCGCTCCCTGTATTTTATTCCTGCTGCCTTCATAATTTCAAAAGGCCTATTCAAGGCAACATCACGAGAAGTTTTCTCTACGTCTTCTGAGATTATTCACAGTGTCAGTGTTCTTTGTACTGTTGCTACATTTCTCCAGCACTCACATTCTTCCTACGCGAGTTCGGTTTTTATCAGTTTTTCCGTTCTTTTGTAAATAATTCGTGTCAGTATTTTGCATCCATAACTTACTAAACTGATGTCTGTATAATATTCACGCCTATCAGAACCTGCCTTACAGAGAATTAGAATTATTATATTCTTACTATATGAACTTATTACGATATTCTTCTTTAAGCCTGCCTCACGTATCTTGCACATTTAATGGTATGGTTCTATCACGGCTGGTTCTCTCCGTGATCTTAGTAATTCTGAGGGTTTTGTTTCGACGTAGGTGTGTCGGTGCGGCGACCGGTGTGGCCGTGCGGTTCTAGGCGCTTCAGTCTGTAACCGCGTGACCGCTACGGTCGCAGGTTCGAATCCTGCCTCGGGCATGGATGTGTGTGATATCCTTAGGTTAGTTAGGTTTAAGTAGTTCTAAGTTCGAGGGGACTGATGACCACAGCTGTTAAGTCCCATAGTGCTCAGAGCCATTTGAACCATTTGAATTTGTCTCGGTGCACATTGCCAGAGGCGTGTGTTCTGTGAACACGACCACTTGCTCATCAAGTGTTCCGTGGGTATACACAGCAGACTGATACTAATTCTATCACACTACATCGAGTGTAGTGATAGATTGCCCCCCTGAGGCTGCTTGAAAAATCAACTGTTGTGCACAACGTAAACG